>NC_092761.1:25575246-25677746 GCF_047496795.1 Chiloscyllium punctatum | reverse complement strand
GAGAGAAAGATGGGGCAGAGACAGACAGTGAGAGGGAGGGTGTGAGAGAAAGGCAGATTGAGAGAAAGAGACAGACAGGGAGAGAGAAGGGCAAAGAGAGAAGGTGAAGTCAGACTGAGACAAACAGGCGTTAAAGCATGGACAGACTGAAGGGGTGACACTCAGTATTCCAGTTGGTTCCAGCTCTCTCTCTCTCAATGGTTTTTCACACTCCCTCTCTCCAATGCTCCTGAGATTTCCTTCAGCTTGTCTCTCTCTCCCTCTCTCTCTCCCTCTCTCTGGATGGAGAGCTGGTCTCTGTCCCTTGCCATGTTGGTCACCTCAGAAAGCCTCCAGAAAATTCAAGAGATCAGTCTGCAGGCGATCCCTGGTTTTGTTCATTTCTGGATGGATTCCCAGAACTTTCTATACTTCTGGCCAATTCGGAGAATCAGCTAATAGTTTGAAGCGTTGCTAATCATTTGGATGGCTTGTTCCTGTTAGTTTAATTGTGTAGCAGGACCCGGTACCTTCCTGTCTGAGCGCTCATTTGTTTGGTGGAGACGTTATTAGGGATATGTCTGCCCAGGGGAACTGTTGCCTTTTACATTCTGCTGATGGGATAACCATCTGGCTGCTGTCTGGCTTTTGTGATTTGGGAGTATAACTTGTCCAATATACCCAGCATCTCCTGGCTGTCTATCTGTGTTTTAGCAAGGAGGCCGCAACATTTCACCCATTCCCCCTCCGCCACCCAGTCTTTTGAATAGAAAGAAGCTTATAAAATGAATTACAAACCTAATTTTAAAAGCTGGTTATGTTTGTTGTCAGAGTAGCCTGCTGTTTGAGCGAAAGCCATTTTGTACATTGGTCAAACTGATTGTCATATGGCTGATAAGTGATATCATAGAATCCCTACAGAGCAGAAACAGGCCCTTCAGCCCATCGAGTCCACAATGACTCTCTGAAGAGAATCCAACTCAGATCTATCCCTGATGATATCCCTGAGACCCTGCATTTCCCATGGCTATTCCAGCTAACCTGATTACCCCTCGACAGTATGGGCAATTTGTCAAAAATGTGCACCATTGAACAATGGGAGAAAACCCATACAGATGTAGGGAGAATGTACAAACTCCACACAGACAGTCGCTCAGGAGTGGAATCAAACCCACGTCTCTGGCGATGTGAGGTGACAGTGCTAATCACTGAGTGACTGTGACTCTCCTAACTGTTTCGACAAAACATGTTCCGTTCTGAGAATCCATACAGAATTGTGATGCATCGCCAACATCCGGTGAGCAGAATAAATGCAAGTGAATGAGACCTGCTGGCTCAAGCTCCAAGAATTCCTTCCCGAAGGGCATTGTGAGTCCACCACCTGCAATAGTTCAAGGAGGCAGCTCACCGCCAAAACCAGCTCCTGATCAGCAAAGGACAGGCAATCAATACTGGGCCCAGCCAGGAACACACAAACACTGGAAATGAATGAAACTAAGGTGATCACCCGGGGAGTTCCATCTACTTTCCAGTCCCTGGGGGTGTATCCAGGCATTATTCATCATGATCGTACCCATCCGTTACAGCCTGCAATCCTAACCATCGGTAACCTGAGATATATCAACTTGAGTGTAGTTAAGACTACAGCTTGATGTGAGAGGAGCCGAATTCTTTAATGATAGGCGGTGGGAATGCCATGGTATGGCCTGTTCCTTCACATTTACGTAAGTGTAGTCCCTGTCAATGTCTCCTCTATCTCCACAGCATGTGGGAGGGAATCATGATAACCCATCCAAATACCTTTTTTAATGTAATTCCGAAACTTTCGACTTCAATGATCCCCATCCTAACTTTGTCACTTGGAATAATTGGAATCCCTCGCACCAAGCCCAGTGCCCCACCGAAAGTGTCTTTGCAGCTGTCATTAACCCAGCCCTTGGTGAGCTGCTGTAACTGACAGTGAGACATGTTCGTGTGGGTGTTCTCCTGGAACAAATATTTCCGCTATTTGTCACGAATCCGGGATGGGACTTTTCTCGAGCAGTGAGGACTGGTGCCTTCATTTCATCATGGATACACCTCCCTCACTGTTTTCTCTCAGGGAGGGCTGAATGGCCTGGCGGACAAAGTCACATGGTGATTAATTTAATTTGTTTGTCAGCATCCAGTCCGTGTATGACAGACTGTCGGTCTATCTCTTCCAAAAATGTATCTGGGTTTGAGACAGGATCAACCAGAATGGTCTTTTTGGTGCTGCCCACCAGCTGGGTGGCTGGAATGGCTGTTGTGTATGGAGTGAGACCATCAGCTGTTTGACTCTGGGTAACCAAAGGATTCCTGGAATCTGGGTCCGTCTGTGGGTCAGCGCTGGGGGCAAAAGATGCAGTTACCTGGGAGACAGGCAGTGGGATTCCCCATCCGTGGGAGGGTGTGGATGTGTCAGTGTGGGGTCTGTCATTATCTCCCTGGGGAGGTAGAACCCCAAAGGCACACACTATCCCATTCTGGAAGGACCCCGGGTTCCCTAGGGATTGTATGTGCTCCTGGCACCTCCTACTAGGGCCTGATGTTTGTTGCTCAGTGTTGCAGGTGTACAGGGCCCATGCAGCTGCTTGGAGCTCATACACTGTCCTTCCAGATTGTCAATGTAACCTGGGGCTTCCTCCCCATCCCCAGAGACCCCCCTTTCACTGGAATGGGTTCTTCCCATGGAGTAGTCCCACGTGGGTGAGATTTTCCTACAACGTTCTGTCTTGCTCATTGTATCGGAGACCTAGCTCGGTCACAGCCTGTAGGTTTCCCTGGGGTGACCGGATCCCAGCTGCCTTATCCCAGCCGGGGGTCCTCCAGGCTATCGTCAGTGGAGTGAGCTTTCCAGCTTCCCTCCCCAGTTCTCTTTGGGCATCTCACCATTGCTCCTGTACCAGGAATCCTTCGCTGCAAGGCCAGGCTGGCTTCCTGCCAAATTCTGCGCGACTGTTTCACATTTGTACCGGCTCGTGTTCCTATTGCTTTGGCTGCTTCTGTATTATGGGACACCTGGGTATATTCATAGAGTCATAGAGTTCTACAGCATGGAGACAGGCTCTTTGGCCCAAACTGGTCCATCCACACTATCCCCGTTTCCCTGCACTTGGCCTATATCCTTCCAATACGTTTCTCTCCATGTATTTGTCCAAGTGCCTTTCAAATGTTATTAAATGTATCCTTCTTGACCACTTCCGCTGGTAGTTCATTCCGTATGTGTACCACCCTCTGGGTAAAAGCGTTGTTCCCCAGGGGTTCCCTTTTAATCTTTCCCCTTTCACCTTAAACTGATGCCCTTTCGTCCTCGATTCCCTAAGCCTTGGATAAAGACTGAGTGCATTCACCCTATCCATGCCTCCCATGATCTTATACACCTCTATAAGGACACCCCTCAGTCTCCTACACACTAAAGAAAATGCCCTTGCTTGTCCAACCTCTCACTATAACCGTCTAGTTGAGTTCTGGCAATATCCTTGTAAATTTTTTCTGGACTCTTCCAGTACAATAACATCCTTTGTATCGCAAGGTGGGCAAAACTGAAAACAATATTCCAAGTGCGGCCTCACCAACATCCTGCACAACTACAACAGAACTTCCCAACTTCGATATTCCATGCCCTGACTGGTGAAAGGCCCAGTGTGCCAAAAGCCTTCTTCACTGCCCTGTCTCCCTGAGTTCAGAGAGCAGTGCTCCTGGAATCCAAAGTCTCTCTGTTCCACTACACTCCTTCAGGCCCTACCATTCACCATGAAACCCCTGTATTGATGTGACTTTCCAAAATGCTAGATCTCGCCCTTGTCTATATTAAACTCAATTTGCCATTTCTCACCCCAATTCCCCAGCTGATCAAGGCCCTGTTGCAATTGCTGAGAACCTTCCTCCTTTTAGTGTAATCCGAAAACTTTCTAATCATGCCTTAAACATCCTCATCCAAATCATTGATATAGATGACAAACAGCAATGGGCCTAGCACTGACCAGCTCAGTGGCACAATGGCTCAGTGGCTAGCTCTGCTGCCTCACAGCACCTTGGATCTGGGTTTACTTCCAACCTCACAGGATCCTCTGTGTGGGTTAGATCCTGTTAGGGTTAGATTTCCTTCAGTATGGAAACAGGCCATTTGGCCCAACAAGCCCACACCGACCTGCTGAAGAGTAACCCACCCTGAGCCATTCTCCCTGTCCAATGTTCACCCTTGACGAATGCACCTAGCACTATGGGCAATTTAGCCCTGCCAATTCATCTGACCTGTACATTTTTGGATTGTGGGAGAAAACCGGAGCACACAAAGGAAACCCACGCAGACACAGGGAGAATGTGCAAACTCCACACAGACAATCATCCGAGGCTGGGGGCAAACCCCGGTCCCTGGCGCTGTGAGGCAGCAGTGCCAACCACTGAGCCACTATGCCACCCCAACTGAGTTTGTATGTTCTCCCCATGTCTGCGTGGGTTTCCTCTGGGTGCACCGGTTTCCTCCCACAGTCCAAAGATCTGCAGGTCAGGTAAATTGGCAATGCTCAATTGCAGAGAATGTTCATGGATGTTTAAGTAAGTTGCATTAATCAGGGGTTAATGTCGAGTAATAAAGTAGGGGAATGGGTTTGGGTGGAATAATCTTCAGAGGGCCAGTAGACTTGTTGGGCCGAAGGGCCTGTTTCCACAGAGGAGGGATTCTATGATTCTATGACCGCTGAGGCACACCACTTGTCACAGGCCTCCAGTCTGACTGTTACCCTCTGCTTCCTACCATCAAGCCAATTGTGTACTCAGCTTGCCAACGCCTCCTGGATTCCATGCGATCTAACCTTCTGGGGGGAGGGGGAGTGGTGAGTCAGTGTTGTGTAGGTATCACTAAGAAAGGGGGAGATTGCAGTGTTGGGTAGGGATCAGTCAGGGAGGGGGAGATTGCAGTGTTGGGTAGGGATCAGTTAAGGAGGGAGAGATTACAGTGTTGTGTAGGGATTAGTCAGGGAGGGGGAGATTGCAGTGTTGTGTAGGGATCAGTCAGGGAATGGGGTGAGTGCAGTGTTGGATAGGGATCAGTCAGGGAGGGGGTGATTGCAGTGTTGGGTAGGGATCAGTCAGGGAGGGTGTGATTGCAGTGTTGGGTAGGGATCAGTCAGGGAGGGGGAGATTGCAGTGTTGTGTAGGGATCAGTCAGGGAGGGGATGATTGCAGTGTTGGGTAGGGATCAGTCAGGGAGGGGGTGATTGCAGTGTTGGGTAGGGATCAGTCAGGGAGGGGGAGATTGCAGTGTTGTGTAGGGATCAGTCAGGGAGGGGGAGATCGCTATCTATCTCTCTCTCTCTCTCTCTCTCACTCTCTCTCTCGTCCCCTTCTCGTGCGCTCTCTCGCTCTCAGACTCTGTCTCATTTCCGTCCCCTCCCTCCCGCTCATTTGCACCTCTCTCTCTCTCTCTTGCCCCCCCTCCCTCTCTCGCTCGCCCCCTCTCTCGCTCGCTCGCGCCTCTCTCTCACCCTTCTCTCTCACCCCCTCTCACTCTCAACCCATCTCTCTCACCGCCTCTCACTCTCTTCCCTTCTCTCTCTGCCCCTCTTGTGCTCTCTTCCCCCTCTCTCACTCCACCACTCTCACTCACCCCTCCCTCCCTTTCTCTCCCCATCCCCTCTCTCCCCTCTCCCCTTCTCTCCCCGCTCTCTCACCCCCTTTCTCTCATCCCCTTGCTCTCATTCCCCCTTTCACCCTCTCCCCTTTCTCTCCCTCCTCTCTCTCCCACCTCTCTCTCCCCCCTCTCTCACCCCCTTTCTCTCACCCCCTCGCTCTCCACCCCCTTCCTCTCTCTCTCCCCTCGCTCTGTCTCCCTCTCTCCCCCTCTCTCACCCCTCTCCATCCCCCTTCCCTCCTCTTTCTCTCTCCCCGCTCTCTCTCCCGCCTCTCTCTCACTCCCTTTCTCTCCCATTTTCTCTCCCCCTCTCTCCCCCTCTCGCTATTACCCTCTCACCCCTCACTCTCTTTCCACTCACTCTCTCTTACCTCCTTTCTCACGCCTCTCTCACCTTCTCTCTCACCCTGTCCCTCTCAGCCTGTCTCTCTCTCACCCCTCTCTCTTTCTCACCCGCTCTCTCTTCCACTCCGATCTCTCTCACACCCCTCTCTCTCTCTCACCCCTCTCTCTGTCATCATTCTGTCTCTCTTACCCCTCTCTCTCACCCCTTCTCTCATACCCCTCTCACTCACCTCTTCTCTCTCAGTCCTCTCTCTCTCTGAGCCCCCCTCTCCCCAGTCTCTCCCACCCTGATCTCTCTCTCACCCTCTCTATCTCAGCCCTCTCTCTCTCAGCGCTCTTTCACACCGCTTCTCTCTCTCTCACCCCTCTCTCACTCTCACCCCTCTCTCACTCACCCTCTCTCTCTCTCACCCCACTCTCTCTCACATACCCCCCTCTCTCTCTCACCCACTCTCTCTCACCCCATCTCTCTCGCACCCTCACTCACCCCTCTCTCTCAGGCCCTCGCTTTCAGTCCCTCTCTCTCACCCCCCTCTCTCACACACCTCTCTCTCTCAACCCCCTTTCTCTCACACCCTTCTCTCTCTCTCTCTTACCCTCTCTCTCACCCTTTCTCTCTCACCTACTCTCTCTCACACCCTCTCTCTCAGGCCCTCTCTCACTCTCTCTCTCTCTCTCACACACACACCCTTCTCTCTCTCTCTCTCACCCTCTCTCTCTTACCCCTCTCTCTTTCAGACCGCTTCTCTCTCTCACCTTCTCTCTCTGTCAGCCTGTCTCGCTCTCTCTCACCCCCTGTCTCTCTCACACCACCTCGCTCCCTCACCCCTCTCTCTCTTTCACTCTTCTATCTGTCACCCCTTTCTCTCTCAACCTTCTCTCTCTAACCTGTCTCTTCTTCTCTCACAACTCTCTCTCTCTCTCAGCCTCTCTCTCTCACCCTCTCTTTGGCAGCCTTTCTCTCTATCAGCCCCTCTCTCTCCCCAGTCTCTCCCACCCTGATCTCTCTCACAGCCCCCCCTCTCTCACCCCTCGCGCTCTCTCTCATCCCTCTCTCTCTGATCCCTCTCTCTCTCTCACCCCTCTCTCTCTCTCACCCTCTCTCTCACACCCCCTGTCTCTCTCAGCCCCCCTAGTAACTCCACAGTCTTTCCCACCCTGATCTCTCACACACACTCTCTCTCACCCTCCCTCTCTCACCCCTTCACTCTCTCAGCCTGTCTCTCTGTCACCCCTGTCTCTTTCTCATCCGCTCTCTCTCCCACCACACTCTCCCTCATCCCTTCTCTCTCACCACTCTCTCTCTCTCTCTCTCTCAACCCTCTCTCTCTTACCTCTCTCTCTCACACCTGTCTCTCTCTCTCACCCTCTCTCTCTCTCACCCCTACTCTGTCATCCCCTCTCTCGCACCCCCTCTCTCTCAGGCCCTCTCTCTCTCACCCCCTCTCTCTGATTCACCCCTCTCTCTCTCACCCCCTCTCTCTCACCCCCTCTAACTAAGCCTGTCTCTCTGTCACCCCCTGTCTCTTTCTCACCCGTTCTCTCTTCCACTCCTCTCTCTCTTTCACCCCTTTCTCTTTCACCCTGGTCTCTCTCACCCTCTCGCTCTTACCCGTCTCTCTCTCACACACACCTCTCTCTCTCTCACCCATTCTCTCTCACCCTCTATTTCGCTGCCCCCTTCTCTCTCTCAGCTCCTTTCGCTCATCCCTTTCTCTCTCATCCCGCTCTCTCTCACACCTCTCTCGCACTCTCTCTCTCTCATGCATTCTCTCTCTCACCAACCTCTCTCTCTCTTACCCCTCTCTTTCACACACCGCTTCTCTCTCTCTCTCACCCGTCTCTCACTCTCACCCCTTTCTCTGTCTTTCATCCCACTCTCTCTCACCCTCTCTCTCTCACCCTCTCTCTCTCACCCGTTCTCTCTCACCCCCTTGCTCTCTCAGACACCCCTCACTCTCACACACCTCTCTCTCAATCGCTGTCTCTCTCACACTTCTCTCTCTTTCACCCTCTCTCTCTCAACCCTCTATCTCAACACCCCCCGACCTCTCACACCCTTCTCTCTCTCACCGCTCTCTCACCCTCTCTCTCTCTCACCCATTCTCTCTCACCCCTCTCTCTCGTACCCCTATCTCTCTCACACACCTCTCTCTCACACCCTCTTTCTCACCCCCTCTCTCTCACACCCTCTCTCATACCTCTCTCTCTCTCACCACTTCTCTCTCACCCCTCTCTCTCACCCCTCTTTTTCAGCCCCTCTCTCTCTCTCACCCCCTCTCTCTCACCCATTCTCTCTTACCTTCTCTCTCAGGCCCTCCCCCTCTCACACATCTCTCTCACCCCCCTCTCTCTCTTACACACTCTCTCTCTCTTACAACCCCTCTCTCCCTCACACCCCCCTCTCTCACCCCGCTTTTTCTCTCATCCCTCTCTCTCTCACATCGCTCTCTCTCATCCCTCTCTCTCTCTCAACCCTCTCTCTCTCATCCCCTCTCTCACCGCCCCCTCTCTCACCCCTCTCTCTCTCACCCCCTCTCTGTCACACACTCCTCTCTTTCACCCATCGTTCTCACACACCCCTCTCTCACCCCCTCACTCTCACACCCCTCTCTCTCTCACCCCTCTCTCTCTCACGCCCTCTCTCACCCCCTCTCTATCTCACCCCTCTCTCACTCACCCCCTCTCTCCCTCACCCTGCTGTCTCTGTCATCCACTCTCTAACTCGTCTCTCTCACACCCTCTCTTTCTTAGCCCTCTCACTCTCTTACCCCCTCTCTCTCATTACTCTCTCTCACCTTCCCTCTCACCTACTCTTTGCCTGTCTCTCTCTCACCCCCTCTCCTTTCTCACCCGCTCTCTCTTCTACTCCGATCTCTCTCTCATCCCCTCTCTCTCACCCCTCTCTCTCTCTCTCACCCCTCTCTCACACACCACTCTCTCTCTCAGGCCCCCTCCCTCTCCCCAGTTTCTCCCACCCTGATCTCTCTCACACACTTTCTCTCTCACGCCTCTCTCTCTCACACTCTCTCTCTCTCTCACCCCTCTCTCTCTTACCCCTCTCTCTATCTCACCCCCTCTGTCTCAGGCCCTCTCTCTTTCACCCCCTGTCTCTCTTTCACCCCTCTATCTCTCTCTTACCTCTCCCTCTCACCCCTCTCTCTCTTACCCTTCTGTCTCTCACCCCCTCTCTCTCTCACCCCTCTCTCTCTTACCCCTCTCTCTCACACACACACCTCTCTCTCTCACCCTCCCTCACATATTCTCGCTCTCAAACCTCTCTCTCTCTCTCACCCCTTCTCTCTCACTGCATCTCTCATCCCCCCTCTCTCAGGCCCTCTCTTCCAGCCCCTCTCACTCTCTCACTCACCCTATCTCTCACCGATTCTCTATCACACCCTCTCTCTCAAGCCATCAAGCCATCTCCCTCACCCCCCTCTCTCAACCCCTCTCTCTCACCCCCTCTCTCACTGCCCCTCTTTCACCCCCTCTCTCTCATCCCTTCTCTGTCACACCCCCCTCTCTTTCACCCCTCTTTCTCACACATCCTCTCTCTCACCCCCCTCACTCTCACACCCCTCTCTCTCTCTCTCACCCCTCTCTCTCTCTCACCCCCTCTCTCCCTCACCCCGCTCTATCTGTCATCCCCTCCCTCTCTCCCCTCTCTCTCACCCTCTCACTCTCTCTCACTCTCTCACAGCCGCTCTTTCTTCGCCCTCTCACTCTCTTATCCACTCCCACTCTCACCACTCTCATTCTCTCTCACCCCTCTCTCTCTCGGCCCTATCTCTCATTCACCCTCACAACCCTCTCTCTAACACCCCCTCTCTCTCTCCCCCTCTCTCTCTCACCCCCTTTCTCTCTTACCCCTCTCTCTCTTACCCCTCTCTCTTACCCCTCTCTCTTTCACCCCCTCTCTCTCTTACCCCTCTCTCTCTTACCCCTCTCTCTCCCCCTGTCTCACACCCTCTCTCTCCCCCACTCTCTCCCCCACTCTCTCTTACCCCCTTTCTCTTTCACACCACAATCTTTCTCATCCTCGCTCTCTCTCTCACCCTCTCTTTCACAGCTCCTCTCTCTCTCTCAGCTCCTCTCTCTCTCATCCCTTTCTCTCTCATCGCACTCTCTCTCACACCTCTCTCTCACCCCCTCTCTCGCACCCTCTCTCTCTCATGCATTCTCTCTTTCACCCCCTCTCTCTCTTACCCCTCTCTTTCACACACCGCTTCTCTCTCTCTCACCCGTCTCTCACTCTCACCCCTTTCTCTGTCTCTCATCCCACTCTCTCTCATCCCACTCTCTCTCACCCCCTCTCTCTCACCCTCTCTCTCTCACCCCTTCTCTCTCACCCGCTCTCTTACCCCCTTGCTCTGTCACACCCCTCTCTCACACACACCTCTCTCTCAACCCCGTCTCTCTCACACTCCTCTCTCTCTCACCCTCTCTCTCTCCCCTCTCTCTCACACCCTTCTCTCTCTCTCTCTCACCTCTCTCTCACCCTCTCTCTCTCACCCTTTCTCTCTCACCCCTCTCTCTCTTACCCCTATCTCTCACACACCTCTCTCTCACACACTCTCTCTCACCCCCTTCTCTCTCACACCCTCTCTCTCTCATACCTCGCTCTCTCTCTCACCCCTCTCTTTCAGCCCCTCTCACTCTCTCACCCCACTCTCTCTCACCCATTTTCTCTCACCCTCTCTCTCAGGCCGTCTCTCTCTCACACACCTCTCTCTCTTGCACCCCCTCTCTCTTACACCCCCTCTCTCTCTTACACCCCCCTCTCTCTCACACCCCCTCTCTCTCACCCCGCTCTCTGTCACTCCTCTCTCCCACATCTCTATCTCTCATCCCTCTCTCTCTCATCCCTCTCTCTCTCATCCCCTCTCTCACTGCCCCCTCTCTCAACCCTCTCTCTCTCAACCCCTCTCTGTCACACACCCCTCTCTTTCACCCATCTTTCTCACACCCCCTCACTCTCACCCCCTCACTCTCACACACCTCTCTCTCTCACTCCTCTCTCTCTCTCACGCCCCTCTCTCAGCCCCTCTCTCTCTCACCCCCGCTCTCCCTCACCCTGCTCTCTCTGTCATCCCCTCGCTCTCTCCTCACTCTCTTAACCACGTCTCTCATGCCTCTCTCTCACCTTCCCTCTCACCTACTCTTTCTCTGCCTGTCTCTCTCTCACTCACTCTCCTTTCTCAATCGCTCTCTCTTCTACTCCAATCTCTCTCACACCCCCTCTCTCTCACCCCTCTCTCTCTCTCGCACCCCTCTCTCTATTACCCTTGTTTCTGTCTCACACCACTCTCTCTCTCAGGCCCATCTCCCTCTCTCCAGTCTCTCCCACCCTGATCTCTCTCAGACACCTTCTCTCTCATGACTCTCTCTCTTACCCTCTCTCTCACCCCTCTCTCTTACCCCTCTCTCTATATCGCCCCCCTCTGTCTCAGGCCCTCTCTCTCTTTCACCCCCCTCTCATCCCCTCTCTGTCACACCCCCCTCTCTTTCACCCCTCTTTCTCACACATCCTCTCTCTCACCCCCCTCACTCTCACACCCCTCTCTTTCTCACCCCTCTCTCTCACCCCCCTCACTCTCACACCTCTCTCTTTCTCACCCCGCTCTCTCTCTCATGCCCTCTCTCTCACCCCTCTCTCTCTCACCCCTCTCTCTCTCTCACCCCCTCTCTCCCTCACCCCGCTCTATCTGTCATCCCCTCCCTCCCACCCCCTCTCTCACCCTCTCACACTCTCTCACACCCTCTCTTTCTTAGCCCTCTCACTCTCTTATCCCCTCCCACTCTCACCACACTCATTCTGTCTCACCCCTCTCTCTCTCAGTCCCCTGTCTCTCATTCACCCTCACACCCTCTCTCTAACACCCCCTCTCTCTCACACCCCCTCTTTCTCTTACCCTCTCTCTCTTACCCCTCTCTCTCTTTCACCCCCTTTCTCTCTTACCCCTCTCTCTATCTCACCTCCTCTCTCTCAGTCCCTCTCTCTCTCACTCCCTCTCTCTTTCACCCCTCTCTCTCTTACCTCTCCCTCTCACTCCCACTCTCTCACCCCTCTCTCTCTTACCCGTCTCTCTCTCTTTAAGCCCCTCTCTCTCTCACACACCCCCCAAAGACCTCTCTCTCAACCCTCTTTCTCTCTCATCCCTCTCTCTTACCCCTCTCTCTCTCACACACACCTCTCTCTCTCACCCCCCTCTCTCACATATTCTCTCTCTCATACCACTCTGTCTCACCCCTTCTCTCTCTCACTGCCTCTCTCATCCCCCCTCTCTCAGGCTCTCTCTTCCAGCCCTCTCAATCTCTCACCCCTCTGTTTCACTCACCCTCTCTCTCTCACCATCCCTCTCTCACCCCCTCTCTCTCACCCCCTCTCTCTCACCTTCCCTCTCTCACCCCCTCTCTCTCACCCCCTCTCTCTCACCCCCTCTCTCACTGCCCCTCTTTCACCCCCTCTCTCTCATCCCCTCTCTGTCACACTCCCCCTCTCTTTCACCCCTCTTTCTCACACATCCTCTCTCTCACCCCCCTCACTCTCACACCCCTCTTTCTCACCCCTCTCTCTCTCTCACCCCCTCTCTCCCTCACCCCACTCTATCTGTCATCCTCTTCCTCTCTCCCACTCTCTCACTCTCTCACACCCTCTCTTTCTTAGCCCTCTCACTCTCTTATCCCCTCCCACTCTCACCACTCTCATTCTCTCTCACCCCTCTCTCTCTCAGTCCCCTGTCTCTCATTCACCCTCACACCCTCTCTCTAACACCCCCTCTCTCTAACACCCCCTCTCTCTCTTACCCCCCTCTCTCTCACCCCTCTCGCTCTTACCCGTCTCTCTTTCACCCCCTTTCTCTCTTACCCCTCTCTCTCTCTTCCCCCTCTCTCTCACCCCCTCTCTCACACCCTCTCTCTCCCCCACTCTCTCATCCCTCTCTCTCCCCCACTCTCACTTACCCCCTTTCTCTTTCTCACCCCGATCTTTCTCATCCTCCCTCTCTCTCTCACCCTCTCACCCTTCTCTCTCTTTCCCCTCTCTCTTATCTCTCTCTCTCAATCCTCTCTCTCACCTTCTCTCTCACCCACTCTTTCTCTGCCTGTCTCTCTCTCTCTCATCCCCTCTCTCTTTCTCACCCCCTCTCTCTTCCACCCCGATCTTTCTCACACTCTCTCTCTCTCTCAACCCCCTCTCTCTCTCCCTCTCACCTTTTCTCTCTCAACCCTCTCTCATTACCCCCTCTCTCTCTCACACACACACACCTCTCTCTAACACCCTTATCTCTCTCTCACTCTCTCTCTCTCTCTCCTACACCTCTCTCTTACCCCTATCTCTGTCTCGCACCTCTCTCTCTCTCTCACCCCTTTTCTCTCACCCTCTCTCTCTGGCCCTCTCTTTCAGCCACTCTCTCTCTCACACCCCCCTCTCTCTCACACACCTCTCTCTCAACCCACTGTCTCTCTCACACCCCTCTCTCACTCTCTCTCATCCCTCTCTCTCTCACCCCTCTCTCCCTTACCCTCTCTCTCGCACACCTCTCTCTCTCTCACCCTGTCTCTCGCCTCCCTCTCTCTCACACCCTTCTCTCTCTCTCACCCTTTCTCTCTCAACCCTCTCTCTCATTACCCTCTCTCTCTCACAGACCTCTCTCCCTCACACCCTTCTCTTCTCTCACCCCCCCTCTCACGCCTCTCTCTCACCTTCTCTCACTCTCCCTCTCTTTCTCAGCCTGTCTCTCTCACCCCCTCTCTATTTCTCACCCGCTCTCTCTTCCACTCCGATCTCTCTCTCACACCCCCTCGCTCTCTTACCACTCTCTCTCACCCGCCTCTCTCTCACACCCCTCTCTCTCAGCCCTCTCTCTCTCAGCTCGCCTCTTGCTCTCTCCTCAGTCTCTCCCACCCTGATCTCTCTCGCACACCTTCTCTCTCACGCCTCTCTCTCACACCCTCTCTCTCTTGCCCCTCTCTCTCACCCCCTCTCTATCATCCCCTCTCTCTCAGCCTGTCTCTCTTTCACCCCCTGTCTCTTTCTCACCCACTCTCTCTCCCTCACCCTTCTCTCTCTTACCCGTCTCTCTCTCTCTCACACCTATTTCTCTCAACCTCTCTCTCTCGCCCCTTATCTCTCACCCTCTCTTTCGCAGCCCCCTCTCTCTCTCATCCCCTCTCTCTCCCCAGTGTCTCCCACCCTGATCTCTCACAGCCCCTCTCTCTCTCACCCCTCGCTCACTCTCTCATCCCTCTCTCTTTTACCCTCTCTCTCACACCTCTCTCTCACACACCTCTCTCTCTCTCGCCCCGTCTCTCTCATCCCCTCTCTCTCACCCTCTCTCTCAGGCCCTCTCTCTCTCTCACCCCTCTCTCCCTCACCCCTCTCTCTCTCTTACACCGCTTCTCTCTCTCTCACCCCTCTCTCTCACCCTCTCTATTCTGACACCACTCTCTCTCACGTCGCCCTCTCTCTCTCGCCCTCACTCTCTCCTACACCTCTCTCTATCTCTCACCTCTCTCTGTCACCCTCTCTCACCCCCTCTCTCTCAGGCCCTCTCTTTCAGCCCCTCGCTCTCTCACACCCGTCTCTCTCTCACCCTCTCTCTCTCAACCCTCTCTATCTTACCCTTCTCTCTCTTACCCCTCTCTCTCTCTCACACACCTGTCTCTCACTCTCTCTCTAACCCCCTCTCTCACATCCTCTCCCACCCTCTCTCTGTCCTACCCCTCCATTTCTTACCCCTCTCTCTCACCTCTCTTTCTCTCACCCCCTCTCTCTCACCCTCTCTCTCTCTCCCTCTCCCTCTCACCCCTTCTCTCTCACCCCCTCTCTCACCCCATCTCTCTCAGCCCTCTCTCTCTCTCAGCCCCCCTCTCTCCCTCCCCAGTCTCTCCCACCCTGATCTCTCTCACACACCTTCTCTATCACGCCTCTCTCCCTCATCCTCTCTCTCACTTTCCCCTCTCTCACACACCTCTCCCTCTCACCGTCTCCCTCACCCCCCTCTCTCCCTCACCCCTCTATCTCACCCCTCTCTGTCTCTCACCCCTCTCTCTCTCTCTCTTGCCCATCTCTCTCTCACCCCCTCTCTCTCAGCCTGTCTCTCTGTCACCCCCTGTCTCTTTCTCACCAGCTCTCTCTTCCACCCTGATCTCCCTCACCCCTCTCTCTCCCTCACCCCTCGCTCTCTCTTACTCATCTCTCTCTCTCATCCTCTCTCTCTCACCCCCATCTCTCACCCCCTCTCTCTCACCCCCCTCTCTCACCCCAGTCTCTCTCTCAGCCTGTCTCTCTCTCACCCCCTGTCTCTTTCACACCCACTCTCTCTTCCACCCCGATCTCTCTCACACCCGCTCTCTAACTCACCCCTCTCTCTCTCTCTCAACCCTCTATCTCACCCCTCTCTCTCTTACCCATCTCTCTCTCTCACACACACCCTTCTCTCTCAACTTCTCTCTCTCACCCTTCTCTCTCACCTTCTCTTTCGCAGCCTTTCTCTCTATCTCACCCCTCCCTCACTCTCTCATCCCGCTCTCTCTCATCCCTCTCTCTCTCACTCCTCTCTCTCTTACCCCTCTCTTTCTCTTACACCGCTTCTCTCACAATCTCTCTCTCTCACCCCTTCTCTGTCACCCCCTCTGTCACCCCCTCTCTCTGAGTCCCTCTCTTTCAGCCCCTCTCTCTCTCACACACCCCTCTCTCTCACACACCTCTCTCTCTCAACCCAGTCTCTTTCACACCCTTCACTCCCTCATCCTCTCTGTCACTTTCCCCTCTCGCACACACCTCTCCCTCTCACCCTTTCTCTCACCCCCTCTCTCTCTCACCCCTCTCTCTCTTACCCCTCTCTCTCACACCGCTTCTCCCTCTCACCCTCTCTCTCTCACCCCTCTCTCTCTTACCCCTCTCTCTCACACCGCTTCTCTCTCTCACCCTCTCTCTCTCGCCCATCTCTCTTACCCCTCTCTCACACACCTCTTTCTCACCCACCTCGATCTCACCCTCTCTCGCTCTCCCTCTCTCTCTCACCCCTTCTCTCTCACCCCCTCTCTCACCCCCTCTCTCTCAGCCCTCTCTCTCTCTAAGCCCCCTCTCTCTCTCCCCAGTCTCTCCCACCCTGATCTCTCTCACACACCTTCTCTCTCACACACCTCTCTCCCTCATCCTCTCTCTCACTTTCCCCTCTCTCACACGCCTCTTCCTCTAACCCTCTTCATCGCCACTCTCTCTCCCTCACCCCTCTCTCTCCCTCACCCCTCTCTCTCTCACCCCTCTCTGTCTCTCACCCCTCTCTCTCTTGCCCATCTCTCTCACCCCTCTCTCTCTCAGCCTGTCTCTCTGTCAACCCATGTCTCTTTCTCACCAGCTCTCTCTTCCACCTTGATCTCTATCACACCCACTCTCTCCCTCAGCCCTCTCTCTCCCTCACCCTCTCTCTCCCTCACCCCTCGCTCTCTCTTACCCGTCTCTCTCTCTCTCTCATCCTTTCACTCTCACCCCCTCTCTCTCACCGCCTCTCTCTCACCCCTTCTCTCTTACACCCTCCCTTTCGCCCTCTGTCTCTCAGAATGTCTCTCTCTTTCACCCCGGTCTCTTTCACACCCGCTCTCTCTTCCACCTCGATCTCTCTCACACCCGCTCTCTAACTCATCCCTCTCTCTCTCTCTCTCTCTCACCCCTCTCGCTCTTACCCGTCTCTCTTTCACCCCCTTTCTCTCTTACCCCTCTCTCTTACCCTCTCTCTCACCCCCTCTCTCACACCCTCTCTCTCCCCCACTCTCTCCTCCCTCTCTCTCCCCCACTCTCACTTACCCCCTTTCTCTTTCTCACCCCGATCTTTCTTATCCTCCCTCTCTCTCTCACCCTCTCACCCTTCTCTCTTTCCCCCTCTCTCTTATCCTCTCTCTCTCACGCCTCTCTCTCACCTTCTCTCTCACCCACTCTTTCTCTGCCTTTCTCTTTCTCTCATCCCCTCTCTCTTTCTCACCCGCTCTCTCTTCCACCCCGATCTTTCTCACACTCCCTCTCTCTCTAACCCCTCTCTCACCCTTTCTCTCTCAACCCTCTCTCATTACCCTCTCTCTCTCTCACACACACACCTCACTCTCACACTCTTATCTCTCTCTCACCCTCTCTCTCTCTCTCTCTCTCTCTCCTACCCCTCCCTCTTACCCCTCTCTCTGTCTCGCACCTCTCTCTCTCTCTCACCCCTTTTCTCTCACCCTCTCTCTGGCCCTCTCTTTCAGCCACTGTCTCTCTCACACCCCCCTCTCTCTCACACACCTCTCTCTCAACCCACTGTCTCTCTCACACCCCTCTCTCTCTCTCTCATCCCTCCCTCTCTCACCCCTCTCTCCCTTACACTCTCTCTCACACACCTCTCTCTCTCACCCTGTCTCTCACCCCTCTCTCTCTCACACCCTTCTCTCTCTCTCACCTTATCTCTCTCAACCCTCTCTCTCATTACGCCTCTCTCTCACACACACACCTCTCTCTCTCACCCTTATCTCTCTCTCACCCTCTCTCTCCTACCCCTCTCTCTTACCCCTCTCTATGTCTCTCACCTCTCACTCACCCCTTCTCTCTTACCCTCTCTCTTTGGCACTCTCTTTCAGCCCCTCTCTCTCTCACCCACTCTCTCACCCTCTCTCTCAGACACCTCTCTCTCTCTCACCCTCTCTCACCCCTCTCTCTCATTACCCCTCTCTCTCTCTCTAACAGACCTCTCTCTCACACACCCTTCTCTCTCTCTCACCCCCTCTCTCACGCCTCTCTCTCACCTTCTCTCACTCTCCCTCTCTTTCTCAGCCTGTCTCTCTCACCTCCTCTCTATTTCTCACCCGGTCTCTCTTCCACTCTGATCTCTCTCTCAGCCCCACTTTCGCTCTCTTCTCAGTCTCTCCCACCCTGATCTCTCTCTCACACACCTTCTCACTCACGCCTTTCTCTCACCCTCTCTCTCTTATCACTCTCTCGCACCCCCTCTCTCTCACCCCCCTCTCTCAGCCTGTCTCTCCTTCACCCCTGTCTCTTTCTCACCCACTCTCTCTCTCTCACCCTTCTCTCTCTTACCCGTCTCTCTCACACCTATTTCTCTCAACTTCTCTCTCTCGCCCCTTCTCTCTCACACCCTCTCTTTCGCAGCCCCCTCTCTCTCTCATCCCCTCTCTCTCCCCAGTGTCTCCCACCCTGATGTCTCACAGCCCCTCTGTCTCTCACCCCTCGCTCACTCTCTCATCCCTCTCTCTTTTACCCTCTCTCTCACACCTCTCTCTCACACACCTCTCTCTCGCCCCGTCTCTCTCATCCGCTCTCTCTCACCCTCTCTCTCAGGCCCTCTCTCTCTCTCACTCCTCTCTCCCTCACCCCTCTCTCTCTCTTACAACGCTTTTCTCTCTCTCTCACCCCTCTCTCTCACCCTCTCTCACCCTCTCTCACCCTCTCTGTTCTGACACCCCTCTCTCTCACTTCGCCCTCTCTCTCTCGCCTTCTCTCTCTCCTACCCCTCTCTCTATCTCTCACCTCTCTCTGTCACCCTCTCTCTCACCCCCTCTCTCTCAGGGCCTCTCTTTCAGCCCCTCGCTCTCTCACACCCGTCTCTCTCGCACCCTCTCTCTCAACCCTCTGTCTCTCAACCCTCGCTATCTTACCCCTCCCTCTCTTACCCCTCTCTCTCACACACCTCTCTCTCACTCTCTCTCTCACACCCTCTCTCACACCCTCTCTCACCCTCTCTCTCTCCTACCCCTCCATTTCTTACCCCCCCTCTCTCACCTCTCTTTCTCTCACCGGCTCTCTCTCACACATTCTCTCTCACCCCCTGTCTCACCCCCTCACTCTCAGGCCCTCTCTTTCAGCCCCTCTCTCTCTCACGCCCCTCTCTCTCTCTCTCACCCCTCTCGCTCTCACACCGCTTCTCTATCTCACCCTCTCTCTCTCTCGCCCCTCTTTCTTACCCCTTCTCTCTCACCCCCTCCCTCACCCCCTCTCTCTCAGCCCTCTCTCTCAGCCCCCCTCTCTCTCTCCCCAGTCTCTCCCACCCTGATCTCTCTCACACACCTTCTCTATCACGCCTCTCTCCCTCATTCTCTCTCTCACTTTCCCCTCTCTCACACACCTCTCCCTCTCACCGTCTCCCTCACCCCTCTTTCTCCCTCACCCCCTCTATCTCACCCCTCTCTGTCTCTCACCCCCCCTCTCTCTCTCTTGCCCATCTCTCCCTCACCCCTCTCTCTCCCTCACCCCCTCTATCTCACCCCCTCTCTCTCTCAGCCTGTCTCTCTGTCACCCCCTGTCTCTTTCTCACCAGCTCTCTCTTCCACCCTGATCTCTCTCACACCCACTCTCTCCCTCACCCCTCTCTCTCCCTCACCCCTCTCTCTCCCTCACCCCTCGCTCTCTCTTACCCGTCTCTCTCTCATCCTCTCTCTCTCACCCCCTCTCTCTCACCGCCTCTCTCTCACCCCTTCTCTCTCACCCCCTCTCTTTCACCCTCTCTCTCTCAGCCTGTCTCTCTCTCTCTCACCCCCTGTCTCTTTCACACCTACTCTCTCTTCCACCCCGATCTCTCTCACACCCCTCTCTCCCTCATCCTCTCTCTCACTTTCCCCTCTCCCACACACCTCTCACTCTCACCCTTTCTCTCAACCCCATCTCTCTCACCCTTCTCTCTCTTACCCCTGTCTCTCACACCGCTTCTCTCTCTCACCCTCTCTCTGTCTCGCCCATCTCTCTTACCCCTCTCTCTCTCACACACCTCTTTCTCACCCACCTCTCTCTCACCCGCTCTCTCCCTCTCTCTCTTACCCCGTCTCTCTTAGCCCCTCTCTTTCACCCCCTCTCTCTCAGCCTGTCTCTCTCTCTCACCCCTGTCTCTTTCACACCCGCTCTCTCTTCCACCCCGATCTCGTCTCACACCCGCTCTCTAACTCACCCCTCTCTCTCTCAACCCTCTCTCTCACCCCTCTCTCTGTCTCACCCCTCTCTCTCTTTCCCATCTCTCTCTCTCTCACACACCCTTCTCTCTCAACCTCTCTCTCTCACCCCTTCTTTCTCACCTTCTCTTTCGCAGCCCCTCTCACTCTTTCTCACATCCCCTCCCTCACCCCAGTCTCTCCCACCCTGGTCTCTCTCAGAGCCCCTCTCTCACCCCTCCCTCACTCTCTCATCCCTCTCTCTCTCATCCCTCTCTCTCTCACTCCTCTCTTACCCCTCTCTTTCTCTTACACCGCTTCTCTCACTATCACACCTCTCTCACTCTCACCCCTCTCACCCTCCCCTCTCTCTCTCACCTCTCTTTCTCTCATCCTCTCTCTCTCACCCCTTCTCTGTCACCCCCTCTCTCACCCCCTCTCTCTGAGGCCCTCTCTTTCAGCCCGTCTCTCTCTCACACACCCCTCTCTCTCACACACCTCTCTCTCAATCCCGTCTCTCTCACACCCCTCTCTCTCTCATCCCCACTCTCTCACCCCTCTCTCTCTTCCGCCTCTCTCTCTCATACACCTCTCTATCTCACCCTTTCTCTCACCCCCCTCTCTCACTCACCCCTCTCTCTCTTCCCCCTCTCTCTCTCGCACCGCTTCTCTATTTCACCCTCTCTCTCTCACCCCTCGCTCTTACCGCTCTCTCTCTCTCACACACACCTCTCTCTCACCCACCTCTCTCTCACCCTCTCTCTCTCACCCCCCTCTCTCTCACACCCTCTCTCTCTCACAGCTCTCTCTCTCACCCCTTCTCTCTCACTGCCTCTCTCACACCCCCTCGCAGGCCCTATCTTTCCACACCTCGCACTCTCTCCCCTCTCTCTCTCACCCCTCTCTCTCTCATCCCCTCTCTCTCTCACCCCCTCTCTCTCTCACCCCCTCTCGCTCACACCTCTCTCACTCACCCTCTCTCTCTCTCAACCCTCTCTCTCACTTTCCCGTCTCTCTCTCTCTCACCCTCACTCTTACCCCTCTCTCACTCCCTCTCTCTCTCAGCCTGTCTCTCTGTTACCCGCTGTCTCTTTCTCACCCTCTCTCTCTTCTACCTCCATCTCGCACACACCCCCTCTCTCCCTCATCCCACCCTCTCCCTCACCCCTCGCGCTCTCTTACCCGCCTCTATTTCTCATACTCTCTCTCTTACCCCTCTCTCTCCTCCCCTCTCTTTCAACTTCTCTTTCTCAGCCTGTCTCTCTCTCACCCAGAGGGATCACATTCTGATGTATTGAGAGAACAGTTTCTGAGGTACTGAGAGAGCTCTTTCTGAGGTACTGAGGGAGCACTTTCTGAGGTATAGAGGGAGCATTATCTGATGTACTGAGGATGCACTGTCTGAGGTACTGAGGGAGTACTTTCTGAGGTATTGAGCAAGCACTATCTGAGGTATTGAGGGAGCAATATCTGAGGTAATGAGGACGGACTATCTGAGGTACTGAGGGAGCACTTTCTGAGGTATTGGGTGTGCACCATCTGAGAGACTGAGGAAGCACTCTGTGAGGTATTGAGGGAGCACTTTCTGAAGTATTGAGGAAGCACTATCTGAGATACTGAGGGAGTACTTTCTGAGGTATTGAGCAAGCACTATCTGAGGTACTGAGGGAGCACTATCTGAGGTATTGAGTGTGCACTATCTGAGGTATTGAAGGAGGACATTCTGAGGTAGTGAGGGAGAACTTTCTGAGGTACTGAGGGTGCACTATCTGAGGTATTGAGGGAGCATTTTCTGAGGTGCAGAAGGTGCACAACCTGAGATATTGAGTGAGTACTTTCGGAGGTATTGAGGGAGCACTTTCTGAGGTATTGAGGAGCACTGTCTGGGGTACTGAGGAAGCACTTCCTGAGGTATTGGGGAAGCACTTTCTAAGGTAGTGAGGCAGCACTTCCTGAGGTATTGGAGAAGCACTATGTGATGTATTGAGGGAGCAGTTTCTGAGGTACTGAAAGAGAACTTTCTGAGTTATTGAGGGAATACTTTCTGAGGTACAGAGGGAGCTCCTTTTCAGGTATTGAGAGAGTACTTTCTGAGGTATTGAGGGTGCACTATCTGTGGTACTGAGGAAGCACTATCTGAGGTACTGAGGGAGCACTATCTGAGGTATTGAGGAAGCACTAACTGAGGTATTGAGGCAGCATTTTCTAAGGTAGTGAGAGACCGCGAACTGTGGCATTGAGTGACCACTTTCTGAGGTATTGAGGGAGTACTATCTGAGGAATTGAGGGACCACTTCATGTGGTATTGAGCGAGGTCTTTGTGTGGCATTGAGGAAGCACTTTCTGAGGTACTGAGGGAGCACTATCTGAGGTATTGAGAAGGCACTTCGTGAAGTATTGGGGAAGCACTATGTGAGGTATTGAGGGAGCACTGACTGACGTAGTGAGGCAGCACTTCCTGAGGTATCGGGGAAGCCCAATGTGAGGTATTGAGAGAGCAGTTTCTGAGGTACTGAGAGAGAACTTTCTGAGTTATTGAGGGAATACTTTCTGAGGTATTGAGGGAGCTCCTTATCAGGTATTGAGAGAGTACTTTCTGAGGTATTGAGGGTGCACTAACTGTGGTACTGAGGAAGCACTATCTGAGGTACTGAGGGAGCACTATCTGAGGTACTGAGGAAGCACATTCAGAGGTTTTGAGCAAGCACTATCTGAGGTATTGAGGGAGTACTATCTCAGGCACAGAGGGAGCACTTTCTGACGTGTTCAGGGCGCACTTTCTGAGGTATTGAGGATACACTATCTGAGGTATTGACGGAGCAGTTTCTGAGGTACTGAGAGAGCACATTCTGAGATACTGAGGGAGCACTTTCTGAGGCATTGAGGTAGCAAATCTGAGGTACTGTGGAAGCACTATCTGAGGTATTGAGGAAACACTATCTGATGTAATGACGAAGCACTATCTGAGGTACTGAGGGAGCACTATCTGAGGTATTGAGGAAGCAATTTTCGAGTGTTGAGGAAGCATTATCTGAGGTATTGAAAGAGCACTTTCTGAGGAATTGAGGGTGCACTATCTGAGATATTGAGGGAGCACTTTCTGAGGTACTGAGGGTGCACTATCTGAGGTATTGAGGGAGCTCTCTCTGAGGTATTGGGCAAGTAGTTTCTGAGGTACTGAGGGAGAACTTTCTGAGGTATTGAAGGAGCACTTCCTGAGGTGTTGAGGATGCACTATCTGAGGTACTGAGGGAGCACTTTCTGAGGTATTGAGAAGCGCTGTCTGAGGTACTGAGGAAGCACTATCTGGGGTATTGAGGGATTACGTCTGAGGTATTGAGGAAGCACTATCTGAGGTACCGAGGAAACACTATCTGATGTACTTAGGAGCACTATGTGAGGTATGAGGGGAGATCTATCTGCGGTATTGAAGAAGCACTACCTGAGGTCCTGAGGAAGCACTACCTGATGTATTGAGGGAGCACTTTCTGAGTTACTGAGGGACACTTTCTGAGGAATTGTGGTAGCATATCTGAGGTATTGAGGAAGCACTATTTGTGTCACTGTGGGAGCATTTTATGAGGTACTGAGAGCAATTTCAGAGGAATTCAGAGAGCACTTTCTGAGGTATTGAGGGAGCAAATGCTCAGGTACTGAGGAAGCACTATCTGATGTACTGAGGAAGCACTTTCTAAGTTACTGAGGCAGCACATTCTGAAGTATTGAGGGAACACTTTTTGAGGTATTGAGGGAGCACATGCTCAGGTATTGAGGAAGCACTATCTGATGTACTGAGGAAGCACTTTCTAAGTTACTGAGGCAGCACATTCTGAAGTATTGAGGGAACACTTTTTGAGGTATTGAGGGAAGGACTATCTGAGGTATTGGGGAGCACTTTCTGAGGTATAGAGGGTGCACAATCTGAGGTATTGAGGGAGCATTTTCTGAGGTCTCTCTTGCCACCCCCGGTGTCTCAGTCTCTCTTGTCGTCCCCGGTGTCTCTCGCCCCTGGTCTCTCCTCAAACCCGGTCTCTCTCGCTTCCAGTTTCTCTTGCTCCCGGTCTCTCTCATCACCCCCAGTCTCTCCTCACCCCCAGTCTTTCTCGCCCCTGGTCTCTCAGGTGCCCCCAGTCTCTCTCACCCGCTGGTCTCTCTTGCCCCACCCCCCCCGGGTCCCTCGTCACCCCCCAGTCCCTCTCGCCCCCAGTCTCTCACGTTACTCCCTCTCTCTCACCCCACAGTCTCTCTCGCGCCTGGTCTCTCTCGTCGCCCCCAGTCGCTCTCGCCCCCGGTCTCTCACCCCCCCACTCCCCCGTCTCTCTCACACCCGGTCTCTCTTGTCATCCCCTCTCTCTTGACCCCGGTCTCTCTCGTCACCCCCGGTCTCTCTTGCCCCCGATCTCTCTCGCACCCGGTCTCTCTCTCTCCCGTGCTCTCTCGTCCCCGGTCTCTCGCCCCCTGGTCTCTCTCGCCCGCAGTCTCTCTCTCGCCCCCGTTCTCTCTGGCACCCAATCTCTCTCGTCGCCCCCCTCTCTCTCACCCCCGGTCTCTATCACCCCCCGGTCTCTCTCTCTCTCTCTCTCTCTCTCTCTTTCTCTCTCTCTCTCTCTCTCTCTCTCTCTTGCCCTGGTCTCTCTCTCTCGTTCCCTGGCCTGTCTCTCGACCCCAGTCTCTATCACCACGGTCTCTCTCTCTCACCACAGTCTCTCTCTTGCCCTCAGTCTGTCTCGACTCCCCAGTCTCTCTTGTCAACCCCTCTCTCTCACCCCCCCGGTCTCTCTCGCCCCCAGTCTCTCTCACCCACCACCCCCCACCCCGTCTCTCTCCCCCCCAGTCTCTCGCACACCCCTCGTCTCTCTCGCACCCAGTCTCTCTCGTCATCCCCCTCTCTCTCGACCCAGGTCTCTCTCTCGCCCCCTTTCCCTCTCGCCCACGGGCTCTCTTGACCCCGATCTCTCTCGTCACCCCCGGTCTCTCTCTTGCACACAGTCTCTCTCATTGCTTCTGGTCTCTCTCGCCCCTCGACTGTCTCGTCGCATCCGGTCTCTCTTGCCCCCGGTCTCTTTCGCACCTGGTCTATCTCGCCCCCAGTCTCTCATCACCCCCGGTCTCCCTCGCCCCCAGTTTCTCTCTCGCCCCCAGTTTCTCTCTCGCCCCCAGTCTCTCTCTCGCTCCCGTTCTCTCTCTTGCCCCCAGTTTCTCTCTCGCCCCCGGAATCTCTCTCGCCCCCGGTTTCTCTCTCACCCCCAGTTTCTCTCTCACCCCCAGTTTCTCTCTCGCCCCCAGATTCTCTCTCGCTCCCGTTCTCTCTCTCGCCCTCCAGTCTCTCTCTCGCTCCCGTTCTCTCTCTTGCCCCCGGTTTCTCTCTTGCCCCTGGGGTTCTCTCTCGCCCGCAGTCTCTCTCTCACCCCCGTTCTCTCTCTTGCCCCCAGTTTCTCTCTCGCCCCCAGTCTCTCTCTCGCACCCTGTTTCTCTCTCACCCCCAGTCTCTCTCTCGCCCCCAGTCTCTCCCTCGCCCCCGGATTCTCTCTCGCCCCCAGGTTCTCTCTCGCCCCCAGTTTCTCTCTCGCCCCCAGTCTCTCTCTCGCCCCCAGTCTCTCCCTCGCCCCCAGTTTCTCTCTCGCCCCCAGTTTCTCTCTTGCCCCCAGTCTCTCTCTCGCCCCCAGACTCTCTCTCGCCCCCAGTCTCTCCCTCGTCCCCAGTTTCTCTCTCGCCCCCAGTTTCTCTCTTGCCCCCAGACTCTCTCTCGCCCCTGGACTCTCTCTCGCCCCCAGTCTCTCTCTCGCCCCCAGTTTCTCTCTCGCCAGCAGTCTCTCTCTCGCTCCTGTTCTCTCTCTTGCACCCGGTTTCTCTCTAGCCCCCGGACTCTCTCTCGCCCCCGGTTTCTCTCTCGCCCCCAGTTTCTCTCTCACCCCCAGTTTCTCTCTCGCCCCCAGTTTCTCTCTCGCTCCCGTTCTCTCTCTCGCCCCCCAGTCTCTCTCTCGCTCCCATTCTCTCTCTTGCCCCCGGTTTCTCTCTCGACCCCAGTCTTGCTCTCGCTCCCGTTCTCTCTCTTGCCCCCGGTTTCTCTCTCGCCCGCTGGGTTCTCTCTAACCCCCAGTCTCTCTCTCGCCCCCGTTCTCTCTCTTGCCCCCGGTTTCTCTCTCGCCCCCAATCTCTCTCTCGCCCCCTGTTTCTCTCTCGCCCCCAGTCTCTCTCTCGCCCCCAGTCTCTCTCTCGCCCCCAGTCTCTCCCTCGCCCCCGGATTCTCTCTCGCCCCCAGTTTCTCTCTCGCCCCCAGTTTCTCTCTCGCCCCCAGTCTCTCTCTCGCCCCCAGTCTCTCCCTCGCCCCCAGTTTCTCTCTCGCCCCCAGTTTCTCTCTTGCCCCCAGTCTCGCTCTCGCCCCCAGACTCTCTCTCGCCCCCAGTCTCTCCCTCGTCCCCAGTTTCTCTCTCGCCCCCAGTTTCTCTCTTGCCCCCAGACTCTCTCTCGCCCCTGGACTCTCTCTCGCCCCCAGTCTCTCTCTCGCCCCCAGTTTCTCTCTCGCCAGCAGTCTCTCTCTCGCTCCCGTTCTCTCTCTTGCACCCGGTTTCTCTCTAGCCCCCGGACTCTCTCTCGCCCCCGGTTTTTCTCTCGCCCCCAGTTTCTCTCTCACCCCCAGTTTCTCTCTCGCCCCCAGTTTCTCTCTCGCTCCCGTTCTCTCTCTCGCCCCCCAGTCTCTCTCTCGCTCCCATTCTCTCTCTTGCCCCCGGTTTCTCTCTCGACACCAGTCTTGCTCTCGCTCCCGTTCTCTCTCTTGCCCCCGGTTTCTCTCTCGCCCGCTGGGTTCTCTCTCGCCCCCAGTCTCTCTCTCGCCCCCGTTCTCTCTCTTGCCCCCGGTTTCTCTCTCGCCCCCAATCTCTCTCTCGCCCCCTGTTTCTCTCTCGCCCCCAGTCTCTCTCTCACCCCCAGGCACTCTCTCGCCCCCGGTTTCTCTCTCGCCCGCAGTTTCTCTCTCGCCCCCAGTTTCTCACTCGCTCCCGTTCTCTCTCTCGCCCCCCAGTCTCTCTCTCGCTCCCATTCTCTCTCTCGCCCCCGGTTTCTCTATCGCCCCCAGTTTCTCTCTCGCCCCCAGTTTCTCCGTCGCTCTCATTCTCTCTCTCGCCACCCAGTCTCTCTCTCGCTCCCATTCTCTCTCTCGCCCCCGGTCTCTCTCTCGCCCCCAGTCACTCTCTCGCCCCCGGTTTCTCTCTCGCCCCCAGTTTCTCTCTTGCACCCATTCTCTCTCTCTCGCCCCCAGTCTCTCTCTCGTCCCTGGTTTCTCTCTCGCCCCCAGTCTCACTCTCGCCCCTGGTTTCTCTCTCAGCCCCGGTTCTCTCTCTCGCCCCCCCTCTCTCTCACCCCCGGTCTCTCTCTCGCCCCCGGTGTCTCTCTCGCCCCCAGTCTCTCTCTCGCCCCCAGTCTCTCTCTCGCCCCTAGTCTCTCTCTCACCCCCAGTCTCTCTCTCGTCCCCGGTCTCCCTCGCTCCCGTTCTCTCTCTCGCCCCTGGTTTCTCTCTCCCCCCCAGTCTCTCTCTCGCCCCTGATTTCTCTCTCACCCCCCGTTCTCTCTCTCGCCCCCGCTCTCTCTCACCCCCGGTCGCTCTCTCGCCCCCGGTGTCTCTCTCGCCCCCAGTCTCTCTCTCGCCCCCAGTCTCTCTCTCGCCCCTAATCTCTCTCTCACCCCCAGTCTCTCACTCGTCCCCGGTCTCCCTCGCTCCCGTTCTCTCTCTCGCCCCTGGTTTCTCTCTCACCCCCGGACTCTCTCTCGCCCCTGGTTTCTCTCTCGCCCCCATTCTCTCTCTTGCCCCCGGTTTCTCTCTTGCCCCCGTTTCTCTCTCTCCCCCGCACTCTCTCACCCCCGGTCATTCTCTCGCCCCCGGTTTCTCTCTCGCCCCCAGTCTCTCTCTCGCCCCCAGTCTCTCTCTCGCCCCTCGTCTCTCTCTCACCCCCAGTCTCTCTCTCGTTCCCGGTCTCCCTCGCTCCCGTTCTCTCTCTCGCCCCTGGTTTCTCTCTCGCCCCCCTTCTCTCTCTTGCCCCCGGTTTCTCTCTCGCCCCCAGTCTCTCTCTCGCCCCTGGTTTCTCTCTCGCTCCTAGTCCGTCTCTTGCCCCCAGTTTCTCTCTTGCCCCTGGTTTCTCTCTTTTCCCCAGTCTCTCTCTCTCTCGCCCCCGGTCTGTCACGTCACTCCTGGTCTATCGTCACCCCCGGTCTCTCATCAACCCCGGTCTCCCTCGCTCCTGGTCTCCCTCGGCCTCAGTCTCTATCGTCCCTCGGTCTCTCTCTTCACCATTGGTCTCACTCACCCCCGGTCTCTCTTGTCGCCCCTGGTGTCTCTCACCCCTGGTCACTCGTCAAACCCGGTCTCTCTCACTCCCAGTTTCACTCGCCCCTGGTGTCTTTCGCACCTGGTCTATCTCGACCCTGGTCTCTCTCCCTCGCACCCTTTCTCCTTCTTGCCCCCGGTTTCTCTCTCGCCCCCCTTCTCTCTCTCGTCCCCGGTCTCCCTTGCTCACTTTCTCTCTCTCATGCCCTGTCTCTCTCTCTCGTTCCCGTTCTCTCTCTTGCCCCCAGTTTCTCTCTCGCCCCCGAGTCTCTCTCTCGTCCCTGGTTTCTCTCTCGCCCCCAGTCTCTGTCTCGCCCCCAGTCTCTCTCTCGCCCCCAGTTTCTCTTTCGCCCATGGTTTCCCTCTCGCCCCAGTCTCTCTCTCGCCCCCAATCTCTCTCTCACCCCAAGTCTCTCTCTCACCCCCAGTTTCTCTCTCGCCCCCTGTCTCTCTCTCGCGCCCGGTCTCTCTCTCACTCCCGTTCTCTCTCTTGCCCCCGGTTTCTCTCTCGCCCCTAGTCTCTCTCTCGCCCCGGTTTCTCTCTCGCCCCCAGTCTCTCTCTCACCCCCGGTTTCTCTCTCGCCCCCAGTCTCTCTCTCATCCCCTGTCTCTCTCTCGCTCCTGTTCTCTCTCTCGCCCCCAGTCTCTCTCTCGCCCCCAGTCTCTCTCTCATCCCCGGTGTCCCTCGCTCCCATTCTCTCTCTCGCCCCCGGTCTCTCTCTCGCTCCCGTTCTCTCTCTTGCCCCCGGTTTCTCTCTCGCCCCCAGTCTCTCTCGCTCCCATTCTCTCTCTTGCCACCGGTTTCTCTCTCGCCCCCAGTCTCTCTCTCATCCCCTGTCTCTCTCTCGCTCCTGTTTTCTCTCTTTTCCCCAGTCTCTCTCTCTCTCTCTCGCCCCCGGTCTGTCACGTCACTCCTGGTCTATCGTCACCCCCGGTCTCTCATCAACCCCGGTCTCCCTCGCTCCTGGTCTCCCTCGGCCTCAGTCTCTATCGTCCCTCGGTCTCTCTCTTCACCATTGGTCTCACTCACCCCCGGTCTCTCTTGTCGCCCCTGGTGTCTCTCGCCCCTGGTCACTCGTCAATCCCGGTCTCTCTCACTCCCAGTTTCACTCGCCCCTGGTCTCTTTCGCAACTGGTCTATCTCGACCCTGGTCTCTCTCTCTCGCTCCCGTTCTCCTTCTTGCCCCCGGTTTCTCTCTCGCCCCCCGTCTCTCTCTCGTCCCCGGTCTACCTTGCTCCCGTTCTCTCTCTCATGCCCGGTCTCTCTCTCTCGTTCCCGTTCTCTCTCTTGCCCCCGGTCTCTATCTCACCCCCAGTCTCTCTCTCGCCCCCAGTTTCTCTCTCGCCCCCATTCTCTCTCTCTCGCCCCCAGTCTCTCTCTCGTCCCTGGTTTCTCTCTCGCCCCCAGTTTCTCTCTCGCCCCTGGTTTCTCTCTCACCCCCCGATCTCTCTCTCGCCCACGCTCTCTCTCACCCCCGTCTCTCTCTCGCCCCCGGTGTCTCTCTCGCCCCCAGTCTCTCTCTTGCCCCCACTCTCTCTCTCGCCCCTAGTCTCTCTCTCACCCCAGTCTCTCTCTCGTCCCCGGTCTCCCTCGCTCCCGTTGTCTCTCTCGCCCCTGGTTTCTCTCTCATCCCCGGTCTCCCTCTCGCCCCTGGTTTCTCTCTCGCCCCCATTCATTCTCTTGCCCCCGGTTTCTCCCTCGCCCCCAGTCTCTCTCTCGCCCCTGGTTTCTCTCTCGCTCCTAGTCTGTCTCTTGCCCCCAGTTTCTCTCTTGCCCCTGGTTTCTCTCTTTTCCCCAGTCTCTCTCTCTCTCTCTCTCGCCCCCGGTCTGTCATGTCACTCCTGGTCTATCGTCACCCCCGGTCTCTCATCAACCCCGGTCTCCCTCGCTCCTGGTCTCCCTCGGCCTCAGTCTCTATCGTCCCTCGGTCTCTCTCTTCACCATTGGTCTCACTCACCCCCGGTCTCTCTTGTCGCCCCCGGTGTCTCTCACCCCTGGTCACTCGTCAAACCCGGTCTCTCTCACTCCCAGTTTCACTCGCCCCTGGTCTCTTTCGCACCTGGTCTATCTCGACCCTGGTCTCTCTCTCTCGCTCCCTTTCTCCTTCTTGCCCCCGGTTTCTCTCTCGCCCCCCCCCCGTCTCTCTCTCGTCCCCGGTCTCCCTTGCTCCCGTTCTCTCTCTCATGCCCTGTCTCTCTCTCTCGTTCCCGTTCTCTCTCTTGCCCCCAGTTTCCCTCTCGCCCCCGAGTCTCTCTCTCGTCCCTGGTTTCTCTCTCGCCCCCAGTCTCTGTCTCGCCCCCAGTCTCTCTCTCGCCCCCAGTTTCTCTTTCGCCCCTGGTTTCTCTCTCGCCCCAGTCTCTCTCTCGCCCCCAGTCTCTCTCTCACCCCAAGTCTCTCTCTCACCCCCAGTTTCTCTCTCACCCCCTGTCTCTCTCTCGCCCCGGTCTCTCTCTCACTCCCGTTCTCTCTCTCACCCCCGGTTTATCTCTCGCCCCCAGTCTCTCTCTCGCCGCCAGTCTCTCTCTCGTCCCCGGTCTCCCTCGCTCCCATTCTCTCTCTCTCGCCCCCGGTCTCTCTCTCGCTCCCGTTCTCTCTCTTGACCCGGTTTCTCTCTCGCCCCCAGTCTCTCCCGCTCCCATTCTCTCTCTTGCCCGCGGTCTCTCTCTTGCTCCCGTTCTCTCTCTCGCCCCCAGTCTCTCTCTCGCTCCCGTTCTCTCTCGCCCCCAGTTTCCCTCTCGCCCCCAGTCTCTCTCTCGCTCCCGTTCTCTCTCTCGCCCCCGGTTTCTCTCTCGCCCCCAGTTTCTCTCACGCCCCTGGTTTCTCTCTTTTCCCCAGTCTCTCTCTCTCTCTCTCGCCCCCGGTCTGTCACGTCACTCCTGGTCTATCGTCACCCCCGGTCTCTCATCAACCCCGGTCTCCCTCGCTCCTGGTCTCCCTCGGCCTCAGTCTCTATCGTCCCTCGGTCTCTCTCTTCACCATTGGTCTCACTCACCCCCGGTCTCTCTTGTCGCCCCCGGTGTCTCTCGCCCCTGGTCACTCGTCAATCCCGGTCTCTCTCACTCCCAGTTTCACTCGCCCCTGGTCTCTTTCGCAACTGGTCTATCTCGACCCTGGTCTCTCTCTCTCGCTCCCGTTCTCCTTCTTGCCCCCGGTTTCTCTCTCGCCCCCCGTCTCTCTCTCGTCCCCGGTCTACCTTGCTCCCGTTCTCTCTCTCATGCCCGGTCTCTCTCTCTCGTTCCCGTTCTCTCTCTTGCCCCCGGTCTCTGTCTCGCCCCCAGTCTCTCTCTCGCCCCCAGTTTCTCTCTCGCCCCCATTCTCTCTCTCTCGCCCCCAGTCTCTCTCTCGTCCCTGGTTTCTCTCTCGCCCCCAGTTTCTCTCTCGCCCCTGGTTTCTCTCTCACCCCCCGATCTCTCTCTCGCCCCCGCTCTCTCTCACCCCCGTCTCTCTCTCGCCCCCGGTGTCTCTCTCGCCCCCAGTCTCTCTCTCGCCCCCACTCTCTCTCTCGCCCCTAGTCTCTCTCTCACCCCAGTCTCTCTCTCGTCCCCGGTCTCCCTCGCTCAAGTTCTCTCTCTCGCCCCTGGTTTCTCTCTCATCCCCGGTCTCCCTCTCGCCCCTGGTTTCTCTCTCGCCCCCATTCACTCTCTTGCCCCCGGTTTCTCTCTCGCCCCCAGTCTCTCTCTCGCCCCCGCTTTCTCTCTTGCTCCTAGTCCGTCTCTTGCCCCCAGTTTCTCTCTTGCCCCTGGTTTCTCTCTTTTCGCCAGTCTCTCTCTCTCTCTCGCCCCCAGTCTGTCACGTTACTCCTGGTCTATCGTCACCCCCGGTCTCTCCTCAACCCCGGACTCCCTTGCTCCCGTTCTCTCTCTCATGCCCGGTCTCTCTCTCTCGTTCCCGTTCTCTCTCTTGCCCCCGGTTTCTCTCACGCCCCCCAGTCTCTCTCTTGTCCCTGGTTTCTCTCTCGCCCCCAGTCTCTGTCTCGCCCCCAGTCTCTCTCTCGCCCCCAGTTTCTCTCTTGCCCCCATTCTCTCTCTCTCGCCCCCAGTCTCTCTCTCGTCCCTGGTTTCTCTCTCGCCCCCAGTCTCTCTCTCGCCCCTGGTTTCTCTCTCACCCCCCGTTCTCTCTCTCGCCCCCGCTCTCTCTCACCCCCGGTCTCTCTCTCGCCCCCGGTTGTCTCTCTCGCCCCCAGTCTCTCTCTCGCCCCCACTCTCTCTCTCGCCCCCAGTCTCTCTCTCGTCCCTGGTTTCTCTCTCGCCCCCAGTCTCTCTCTCGCCCCTGGTTTCTCTCTCACCCCCCAGTCTCTCTCTCGCCCCCGCTCTCTCTCACCCCCGGTCTCTCTCTCTCCCCCGGTTGTCTCTCTCGCCCCCAGTCTCTCTCTCACCCCCCGTTCTCTCTCTCGCCCCCGCTCTCTCTCACCCCCGGTCTCTCTCTCGCCCCCGGTTGTCTCTCTCACCCCCAGTCTCTCTCTCGTCCCCGGTCTCCCTCGCTCCCGTTCACTCTCTCGCCCCTGGTTTCTCTCTTGCCCCCAGTCTCTCTCTCGCCCCTGGTTTCTCTCTCACCCCCCGTTCTCTCTCTCGCCCCCGCTCTCTCTCACCCCTGGTCTCTCTCTCGCCCCCGGTGTCTCTCTCGCCCCCAGTCTCTCTCTCGCCCCCAGTCTCTCTCTCTCTCGCCCCTAGTCTCTCTCTCACCCCCAGTCTCTCTCTCGTCCCTGGTCTCCCTCGCTCCCGTTCTCTCTCTCGCCCCTGGTTTCTCTCTCACCCCCGGTCTCTCTCTCGCCCCTGGTTTCTCTCTCGCCCCCAGTCTCTCTCTCGCCCCTGGTTTCTCTCTCGCTCCTAGTCCGTCTCTTGCCCCCAGTTTCTCTCTTGCCCCTGGTTTCTCTCTTTTCCCCAGTCTCTCTCTCTCTCTCTCGCCCCCGGTCTGTCACGTCACTCCTGGTCTATCGTCACCCCCGGTCTCTCATCAACCCCGGTCTCCCTCGCTCCTGGTCTCCCTCGGCCTCAGTCTCTATCGTCCCTCGGTCTCTCTCTTCACCATTGGTCTCACTCACCCCCGGTCTCTCTTGTCGCCCCCGGTGTCTCTCGCCCCTGGTCACTCGTCAAACCCGGTCTCTCTCACTCCCAGTTTCACTCGCCCCTGGTCTCTTTCGCACCTGGTCTATCTCGACCCTGGTCTCTCTCTCTCGCTCCCGTTCTCCTTCTTGCCCCCGGTTTCTCTCTCGCCCCCCGTCTCTCTCTCGTCCCCGGTCTCCCTTGCTCCCGTTCTCTCTCTCATGCCCTGTCTCTCTCTCTTGTTCCCGTTCTCTCTCTTGCCCCCGGTTTCTCTCTCGCCCCCCCCAGTCTCTCTCTCGTCCCTGGTTTCTCTCTCGCCTCCAGTCTCTGTCTCGCCCCCAGTCTCTCTCTCGCCCCCAGTTTCTCTTTCGCCCCTGGTTTCTCTCTCGCCCCAGTCTCTCTCTCGTCCCCGGTGTCCCTCGCTCCCATTCTCTCTCTCGCCCCCGGTCTCTCTCTCTCGCTCCCGTTCTCTCTCTCGCCCCCAGTCTCTCTCTCGCCCCCAGTTTCTCTTTCGCCCCTGGTTTCTCTCTCGCCCCAGTCTCTCTCTCGCCCCCAGTCTCTCTCTCACCCCAAGTCTCTCTCTCACCCCCAGTTTCTCTCTCGCCCCCAGTCTCTCTCTCGCCCGCGGTCTCTCTCTCACTCCCGTTCCCTCTCTTGCCCCCGGTTTCTCTCTCGACCCTAGTCTCTCTCTCGCCCGTTTCTCTCTCGCCCCCAGTCTCTCTCTCACCCCCGGTTTCTCTCTCGCCCCCAGTCTCTCTCGCATCCCCTGTCTCTCTCTCGCTCCTGTTCTCTCTCTCGCCCCCAGTCTCTCTCTCGCCCCCAGTCTCTCTCTCGTCCCCGGTCTCCCTCGTTCCCATTCTCTCTCTCGCCCCCGGTCTCTCTCTCTCGCTCCCGTTCTCTCTCTTGCCCCCGGTTTCTCTCTCGCCCCCAGTCTCTCTCGCTCCCATTCTCTCTCTTGCCCCCGGTTTCTCTCTTGCCCCCGTTCTCTCTCTCGCCCAAAGTCTCTCTCTCGCTCCCGTTCCCTCTCGCCCCCAGTTTCCCTCTCGCCCCCAGTCTCTCTCTCGCTCCCGTTCTCTCTCTCGCCCCCGGTTTCTCTCTCGCCACCAGTTTCTCTCTCGCCCCCAGTTTCTCTCTCGCTCCCGGTCTCTCTTTCCCCCCCAGTCTCTCTCTCGTCCGCATTGTCCCTCGCTCCCATTCTCTCTCTTGCCCCCGGTTTCTCTCTTGCCCCCGTTTCTCTCTCTCCCTCGGTCTCTCTCTTGCTCCCGTTCTCTCTCGCCCCCAGTTTCTCTCTCGCCCCCAGTCTCTCTCTCGCCCCCAGTCTCTCTCTCGCCCCAGGTCTCTCTCGCCCCCGGTCACTCTCACCGCCGGTCTTTCTCACTCCCAGTTTCTCGTCATCCCCGGTGTCTCGCCCCCGGTCTCTCTCGCCCCCAGTCTCTCTCTCGCCCCCAGTCTCTCTCGAGCCCCTGGTCTCACTCGCCATCCCCTGTCTCCCTCACTCCCGTCTCTCTTTGCACCCGGTCTCTCTCTCTTGCCCACGGTCTCTCTCACCCCCAGTCTCTCTCTCACCCCCGGTCTCTGTCTCGCCCCCGGTTTCTCTTTCGCCCCCAGTCTCTCTCTCGCCCCCAATCTCTCTCTCGCCCCTGGTTTCTCTCTCGCCACCAGTCTCTCTCTCGCCCGCAGTCTCTCTCGAGCCCCTGGTCTCACTCGCCATCCCCTGTCTCCCTCACTCCCGTCTCTCTTTGCACCCGGTCTCTCTCTCTTGCCCACGGTCTCTCTCACCCCCAGTCTCTCTCTCACCCCCGGTCTCTCTCTCTCGCTCCCGTTCTCTCTCTCGCCCCCAGTCTCTCTCTCGCCCCCAGTTTCTCTTTCGCCCCTGGTTTCTCTCTCGCCCCAGTCTCTCTCTCGCCCCCAGTCTCTCTCTCACCCCAAGTCTCTCTCTCACCCCCAGTTTCTCTCTCGCCCCCAGTCTCTCTCTCGCCCGCGGTCTCTCTCTCACTCCCGTTCCCTCTCTTGCCCCCGGTTTCTCTCTCGACCCTAGTCTCTCTCTCGCCCGTTTCTCTCTCGCCCCCAGTCTCTCTCTCACCCCCGGTTTCTCTCTCGCCCCCAGTCTCTCTCGCATCCCCTGTCTCTCTCTCGCTCCTGTTCTCTCTCTCGCCCCCAGTCTCTCTCTCGCCCCCAGTCTCTCTCTCGTCCCCGGTCTCCCTCGTTCCCATTCTCTCTCTCGCCCCCGGTCTCTCTCTCTCGCTCCCGTTCTCTCTCTTGCCCCCGGTTTCTCTCTCGCCCCCAGTCTCTCTCGCTCCCATTCTCTCTCTTGCCCCCGGTTTCTCTCTTGCCCCCGTTCTCTCTCTCGCCCAAAGTCTCTCTCTCGCTCCCGTTCCCTCTCGCCCCCAGTTTCCCTCTCGCCCCCAGTCTCTCTCTCGCTCCCGTTCTCTCTCTCGCCCCCGGTTTCTCTCTCGCCACCAGTTTCTCTCTCGCCCCCAGTTTCTCTCTCGCTCCCGGTCTCTCTTTCCCCCCCAGTCTCTCTCTCGTCCGCATTGTCCCTCGCTCCCATTCTCTCTCTTGCCCCCGGTTTCTCTCTTGCCCCCGTTTCTCTCTCTCCCTCGGTCTCTCTCTTGCTCCCGTTCTCTCTCGCCCCCAGTTTCTCTCTCGCCCCCAGTCTCTCTCTCGCCCCCAGTCTCTCTCTCGCCCCAGGTCTCTCTCGCCCCCGGTCACTCTCACCGCCGGTCTTTCTCACTCCCAGTTTCTCGTCATCCCCGGTGTCTCGCCCCCGGTCTCTCTCGCCCCCAGTCTCTCTCTCGCCCCCAGTCTCTCTCGAGCCCCTGGTCTCACTCGCCATCCCCTGTCTCCCTCACTCCCGTCTCTCTTTGCACCCGGTCTCTCTCTCTTGCCCACGGTCTCTCTCACCCCCAGTCTCTCTCTCACCCCCGGTCTCTCTCTCGCCCCCGGTTTCTCTTTCACCCCCAGTCTCTCTCTCGCCCCCAATCTCTCTCTCGCCCCTGGTTTCTCTCTCGCCACCAGTCTCTCTCTCGCCCCCGGTCTCTCTCTCGCCCTTGGTTTCTCTCTCACCCCCCCGTTCTCTCTCTCGCCCCTGCTCTCTCTCACCCCCGGTCTCTCTCTCACCCCCGGTTTCTCTCTCGCCCCCAGTCTCTCTCTCGCCCCCAGTCTCTCTCTCGCCCCCAGTCACTCTCTCGCCCCCAGTCTCTCTCTCGTCCCCGGTCTCCGTCGCTCCCGTTTTCTGTCTCACCCCCGGTCTCTCCCTCGCTCCCCTTCTCTCTCTGGCCCCCGCTCCCTATCACCCCCGGTCTCTCTCTCTCCCCCCAGTCTCTCTCTCGCCCCCAATCTCTCTCTCGTCCCCAGTCTCCCTCGCTGCCATTCTCTCTCTTGCCCCCGGTTTCTCTCTTGCCCCCGTTTCTCTCTCGCCCCCGGTCTCTCCCTTGCTCCCGGTTTCTCTCGCCCCCAGTTTCTCTCTCGCCCCCAGTCTCTCTCTCGCCCCCAGTCTCTCTCTCGCCCCCAGTTTCTCTCTCGCCCCCGTTCTCTCTCTCGCCCCCAGTTTCTCTCTTGCCCCCGTTCTCTCTCTCGTCCCCGGTTTCTCTCTTACTCACGTTCTCTCTCTCGCCCCCAGTTTCTCTCGCGCCCCCAGTCTGTCTCTCGCCCCCATTCTCTCCCTCGCCCCCATGCTCTCTCTCGCCCCCGTTCTCTCTCTTGCCCCTGGTTTCTCTCTCGCCCCCGGTCTCTCTCTTGCCCCTGGTTTCTGTCTCGCCCCCAGTCTCTCTCTCGCCCCCAGTCTCTGTCTCTCTTGCCCCTGGTTTCTCTCTCGCCCCCAGTCTCTCTCTCTCTCTCGCCCCCGGTCTGTCTCATCACCCCGGTCTCTCTCTCTCTCTCGCTCCCGGTCTGTCTCATCACCCCGGTCTCTCTCTCTCTTGCCCCTGGTTTCTCTCTCGCCCCCAGTCTCTCTCTCTCTCTCGTCCCCGGTCTGTTTCGTCACTCCTGGTCTATCGTCACCCCCGGTCTCTCATCAACCACGGTCTCCCTCGCTCCCGGTCTCCCTCGGCCTCAGTCTCTATCGTCCTTCGTTCTCTGTCTTCACCATTGTTCTCACTCACCCCCAGTCTCTCTCGCCCCCAGTGTCTCTTGCCCCTGGTCACTCGTCAAACCCGGTCTGTCTCGCTCCCAGTTTCTCTTGCCTCCGGTCTCTCTCGTCACCCACAGTCTCTCGTCACCCCCTGTCTCTCTCGCCTCCGGTCTCTCTCGTTCCCGATCACTCAGGTGCCCCCAGTCTCTCTCGCCCCCCGGTCTCTCTCACCCCCGGTCCCTTGTCATCCCCCGGTCTCTCTCGTCACTTCCTCTCTCTCTCACCCGCGGTCTCCCTCATCTCTCCCGGTCTCTCTCTCACACCCCGGTCTCTCTCACCCCACCAGGTCCCTCTCGATCCCCGACTCTCTCGTCCCCGGCCTCTCTCACCGTCCCCGGCCTCTCTCGCCCCCGGTCTCTCTTGTTGCCCCGGTCTCTCTCGTCTACCCCCTCTCTCTCCTCAGGCCCGGTCTCTCGTTGCCCCCGGTCTCTTGCCCCCCAGTCTCTCTCGTACCCGGTCTCTCGCAACCTCCCCGGTCTCGCCCCGGTCTCTCTCTCACCCCCATCTCTCTTGCCCCGCTCTCTTTCTTCGCCCCCGGTCTCTCACCCCCCTGGTCTCTCTTGACCCCGGTTTCTCTCGTCACCCCCTCTCTCTCGCCCCCGGTCACTCTCACCATCGGTCTTTCTCACTCCCAGTTTCTCGTCACCCCCGGTGTCTCGCCCCCAGTCTCTCTCGCCCCCAGTCTCTCTCTCGCCCCCAGTCTCTCTCGAGCCCCTGGTCTCACTCGCCACCCCCTGTCTCTCTCACTCCCGGCTCTCTTTGCCCCCGGTCTCTCTCTCTCACCCCCAGTCTCTCTCTCGCCCCTGTTTTCTCTCTCGCCCCCAGTCCGTCTCTTGCCCCCGTTCTCTCTCTCACCCCCGCTCTCTCCCACCCCCGGTCTCTCTCTCGCCCCTGGTTTCTCTCTCGCCACCAGTCTCTCTCTCGCCCCCGGTCTCTCTCTCGCCCTTGGTTTCTCTCTCACTCCCCCGTTCTCTCTCTCGCACCCGCTCTCTCTCACCCCCGGTCTCTCTTTCACCCCGGGTTTCTCTCTCGCCCCCAGTCTCTCTCTCGCCCCCAGTCTCTCTCTCGCCCCCAGTCACTCTCTCGCCCCCAGTCTCTCTCTCGTCCCCGGTCTCCGTCGCTCCCGTTCTCTGTCTCACCCCCGGTCTCTCCCTCGCTCCCCTTCTCTCTCTGGCCCCCGCTCTCTCTCACCCCCGGTCTCTCTCTCTCCCCCCAGTCTCTCTCTTGCCCCCAGTCTCTCTCTCGTCCCCAGTCTCCCTCGCTCCCATTCTGTCTCTTGCCCCCGATTTCTCTCTTGCCCCCGTTTCTCTCTCTCGCCCCCAGTTTCTCTCTTGCCTCCGTTCTCTCTCTCGTCCCCAGTTTCTCTCTTACCCCCGTTCTCTCTCTCGCCCCCAGTCTCTCTCTCGCCCTCAGTTTCTCTCTCGCCCCCATTCTCTCTCTCGTCCCCAGTTTCTCTCTCACTCCCGTTCTCTCTCTCACCCCCAGTTTCTCTCTCGCTCCCGTTCTCTCTCTCGCCCTCCAGTCTCTCTCTCACTCCCGTTCTCTCTCTTGCCCCCGGTTTCTCGCTCGCCCCCAGTCTCTCTCTCGCTCCCATTCTCTCTCTTGCCCCTGGTTTCTCTCTCGCCCCCAGTCTCTCTCTTGCCCCCTGGTTTCTCTCTCGCCCCTTGTCTCTCTCTCACCCCCGTTCTCTCTCTTGCCCACGGTTTCTCTCTCGCCCCCAGTCTCTCTCTCGCCCCCAGTTTCTCTCTCACTCCCGTTCTCTCTCTCGTCCCCGGTTTCTCTCTCACCCCCAGTCTCTCTCTCACCCCCATTCTCTCTCTCTCCCCGTTCTCTCTCTCGCCCCCAGTCTCTCTCTCACCCCTGGTTTCCCTCTCGCTCCCAGTCTCTCTCTCGCCCCCAATCTCTCTCTCTCCCCGTTCTCTCTCTCGCCCCCAGTCTCTCTCTCACCCCTTGTTTCCCTCTCGCTCCCAGTCTCTCTCTCGCCCCCAGTTTCTCTCTCACCCCCAGTTTCTCTCTCGCTCCCGTTCTCTCTCTCGCCCTCCAGTCTCTCTCTCACTCCCGTTCTCTCTCTTGCCCCCGGTTTCTCGCTCACCCCCAGTCTCTCTCTCGCCCCCAGTCTCTCTCTCGCCCCCAGTTTCTCTCTCACTCCTGTTCTCTCTCTCGTCCCCGGTTTCTCTCTCGCCCCCGTTCCCTCTCTTGCCCCCGGTTTCTCTCTCGCCCCCGGTCTCTCCCTCGCCCCGGTTTCTCTCTCACCCCCATTTTCTCTCTCGCCCCCAGTTTCTCTCTCGCCCCCTGACTCTCTCTCGCCCCCCGTTTCTCTCTCGCCCCCGGTTTCTCTCTCGCCCCCAGTTTCTCTCTCGCCCCCAGTTTCTCTCTCGCCCCCAGTTTCTCTCTCGCTCCCGTTCTCTCTCTCGTCCCGCAATCTCTCTCTCGCTCCCGTTCTCTCTCTCGCCCCCGGTCTCTCTCTCGCCCCCAGTCTCTCTCTCGCCCCCGGTTTCTCTCTCGCCCCCGGTTTCTCTCTTGACCCAGTTTCTCTCTCGCTTCCGTTCTCTTTCTCACCCTCGGTCTCTCTCACGCCCCCGGTCTCTCTCTCGCCCCTGGTTTCTCTCTCGCCCCCAGTCTCTCTCTCGCCCCCAGTCTCTCTCTCGTCCCCGGTCTCCCTCGCTACCGTTCTCTGTCTCGCCCCTGGTTTCTCTCTCGACCCCAGTCTCTCTCTCGTCCCCAGTCTCTCTCTCGCCCCTGGTTTCTCTATCGCCCCCAGTCCGTCTCTCGCCCCCGGTCTCTCCCTCGCTCCCATTCCCACTCTCGCCCCCGGTTTCTCTCTCGCCCCCATTCTCTCTCTCTCGCCCCCAGTCTCTCTCTCGTCCCTGGTTTCTCTCTCGCCCCCATTCTCTCTCTTGCCCCCGGTTTCTCTCTCGCCCCCAGTCTCTCTCTCACCCCCAGTCTCTCTCTCATCCCCGGTCTCCCTCGCTCCCGTTCTCTCTCTCGCCCCTGGTTTCTCTCTCGCCGCCATTCACTCTCTTGCCCCCATTCTCTCTCTCTCGCCCCCAGTCTCTCTCTCGCCCCTGGTTTCTCTCTCGCTCCTAGTCTGTCTCTTGCCCCCAGTTTCTCTCTTGCCCCTGGTTTCTCTCTTTTCCCCAGTCTCTCTCTCTCTCTCTCGCCCCCGGTCTGTCACGTCATTCCTGGTCTATCGTCACACCCGGTCTCTCATCAACCCCGGTCTCCCTCGCTCCTGGACTCCCTCGGCCTCAGTCTCTATCATCCCTCGGTCTCTCTCTTCACCATTGGTCTCACTCAACCCCGGTCACTCTTGTCGCCCCCGGTGTCTCTCGCCCCTGGTCACTCGTCAAACCCGGTCTCTCTCACTCCCAGTTTCACTCGCCCTTGTCTCTTTCGCAACTGGTCTATCTCGACCCTGGTCTCTCTCTCTCGCTCCCGTTCTCCTTCTTGCCCCCGGTTTCTCTCTCGCCCCCCATCTCTCTCTCCTCCCCGGTCTCCCTTGCTCCCGTTCTCTCTCTCATGCCCGGTCTCTCTCTCTCGTTCCCGTTCTCTCTCTTGCCCCCGGTTTCTCTCTTGCCCCCCAGTCTCTCTCTCGTCCCTGGTTTCTCTCTCGCCCCCAGTCTCATCTCGCCCCCAGTCTCTCTCTCGCCCCCAGTTTCTCTTTCGCCCCTGGTTTCTCTCTCGCCCCAGTCTCTCTCTCGCCCCCACTGTCTCTCTCACCCCAAGTCTCTCTCTCACCCCCAGTCTCTCTCTCGCCCCGGTTTCTCTCTCACCCCCAGTCTCTCTCTCACCCCCGGTTTCTCTCTCGCCCCCAGTCTCTCTCTCGCCCCTGGTCTCTCTCTCGCCCCTGGTTTCTCTCTCACCCCCCCGTTCTCTCTCTCGCCCCCGTTCTTTCTCACCCCCAGTCTCTCTCACGCCCCCGGTCTCTCTCTCGCCCATGGTTTCTCTCTCGCCCCCAGTCTCTCTCTCGCCCCCAGTCTCTCTCTCGTCCCCGGTCTCCCTCGCTCCCGTTCTCTCTCTCGCCCCTGGTTTCTCTCTCAACCCCAGTCTCTCTCTCGCCCCCAGTCTCTCTCTCGCCCCTGGTTTCTCTCTCGCCCCCAGTCCGTCTCTTGCCCCCAGTTTCTCTCTCGCCCCCGGTCTCTATCTCGCCCCTGGTTTCTCTCTCGCCCCCAGTCTCTCTCTCGCCCCCGGTCTCTCTCTCGCCCCTGGTTTCTCTCTCACCCACCCGTTCTCTCTCTCGCCCCCATTCTCTCTCTCTCGCCCCCAGTCTCTCTCTCGTCCCTGGTTCTCTCTCGCCCCCAGTCTCTCACTCGCCCCTGGTTTCTCTCTCAACCCCCGTTCTCTCTCTCACCCCCGCACTCTCTCACACCCGGTCTTTCTCTCGCCCCCGGTTTCTGTCTCGCCCCCAGTCTCTCTCTCGCCCCCAGTCTCTCCCTCGACCCTGGTTTCTCTCTCACCCCCCCGTTCTCTCTCTCGCCCCCGTTCTTTCTCATCCCCAGTCTCTCTCACGCCCCCGGTCTCTCTCTCGCCCCTGGTTTCTCTCTCGCCCCCAGTCTCTCTCTCGCCCCCAGTCTCTCTCTCGTCCCCGGTCTCCCTCGCTCCCGTTCTCTGTCTCGCCCCTGGTTTCTCTCTCGACCCCAGTCTCTCTCTCGCCCCCAGTCTCTCTCTCGCCCCTGGTTTCTCTCTCGCCCCCAGTCCGTCTCTTGCCCCCGGTTTCTCTCTCGCCCACGGTCTCTCTCTCGCCCCAAGTCTCTCTCTCACCCCCAGTCTCTCTCTCGTCCCCGGTCTCCCTCGCACCCGTTCTCTCTCTCGCCCCTGGTTTCTCTCTCACCCCCGGTCTCTCTCTCGCCCCTGGTTTCTCTCTCGCCCCCATTCTCTCTCTTGCCCCCGGTTTCTCTCTAGCCCCCAGTCTCTCTCTCGCCCCTGGTTTCTCTCTCGCTCCTAGTCTGTCTCTTGCCCCCGGTTTCTCTCTCGCCCCCAGTCTCTCTCTCGCCCCCAGTCTCTCTCTCGCCCCTAGTCTCTCTCTCACCCCCAGTCTATCTCTCGTCCCCGGTCTCCCTCGCTCCCGTTCTCTCTCTCGCCCCTGGTTTCTCTCTCACCCCCGGTCTCTCTCTCGCCCCTGGTTTCTCTCTCGCCCCCATTCTCTCTCTTGCCCCCGGTTTCTCTCTAGCCCCCAGTCTCTCTCTCGCCCCTGGTTTCTCTCTCGCTCCTAGTCTGTCTCTTGCCCCCGGTTTCTCTCTCGCTCCCAGTTTCTCTTTCGCCCCTGGTTTCTCTCTCACCCCAGTCTCTCTCTCGCCCCCACTGTCTCTCTCACCCCAAGTCTCTCTCTCACCCCCAGTCTCTCTCTCGCCCGGTTTCTCTCTCACCCCCAGTCTCTCTCTCACCCCCGGTTTCTCTCTCGCCCCCAGTCTCTCTCTCGCCCCTGGTCTCTCTCTCGCCCCTGGTTTCTCTCTCACCCCCCCGTTCTCTCTCTCGCCCCCGTTCTTTCTCACCCCCAGTCTCTCTCACGCCCCCAGTCTCTCTCTCGCCCATGGTTTCTCTCTCGCCCCCAGTCTCTCTCTCGCCCCCAGTCTCTCTCTCGTCCCCGGTCTCCCTCGCTCCCGTTCTCTGTCTCGCCCCTGGTTTCTCTCTCAACCCCAGTCTCTCTCTCGCCCCCAGTCTCTCTCTCGCCCCTGGTTTCTCTCTCGCCCCCAGTCCGTCTCTTGCCCCCAGTTTCTCTCTCGCCCCCGGTCTCTCTCTCGCCCCTGGTTTCTCTCTCGCCCCCAGTCTCTCTCTCGCCCCCGGTCTCTCTCTCGCCCCTGGTTTCTCTCTCACCCACCCGTTCTCTCTCTCGCCCCCTTTCTCTCTCTCTCGCCCCCAGTCTCTCTCTCGTCCCTGGTTCTCTCTCGCCCCCAGTCTCTCACTCGCACCTGGATTCTCTCTCAACCCCCGTTCTCTCTCTCACCCCCGCACTCTCTCACACCCGGTCTTTCTCTCGCCCCCGGTTTCTGTCTCGCCCCCAGTCTCTCTCTCGCCCCCAGTCTCTCCCTCGACCCTGGTTTCTCTCTCACCCCCCCGTTCTCTCTCTCGCCCCCGTTCTTTCTCATCCCCAGTCTCTCTCACGCCCCCGGTCTCTCTCTCGCCCCTGGTTTCTCTCTCGCCCCCAGTCTCTCTCTCGCCCCCAGTCTCTCTCTCGTCCCCGGTCTCCCTTGCTCCCGTTCTCTGTCTCGCCCCTGGTTTCTCTCTCGACCCCAGTCTCTCTCTCGCCCCCAGTCTCTCTCTCGCCCCTGGTTTCTCTCTCGCCCCCAGTCCGTCTCTTGCCCCCGGTTTCTCTCTCGCCCACGGTCTCTCTCTCGCCCCAAGTCTCTCTCTCACCCCCAGTCTCTCTCTCGTCCCCGGTCTCCCTCGCACCCGTTCTCTCTCTCGCCCCTGGTTTCTCTCTCACCCCCGGTCTCTCTCTCGCCCCTGGTTTCTCTCTCGCCCCCATTCTCTCTCTTGCCCCCGGTTTCTCTCTAGCCCCCAGTCTCTCTCTCGCCCCTGGTTTCTCTCTCGCTCCTAGTCTGTCTCTTGCCCCCGGTTTCTCTCTCGCCCCCAGTCTCTCTCTCACCCCCAGTCTCCCTCTCGTCCCCGGTCTCCCTCGCTCCCGTTCTCTCTCTCGCCCCTGGTTTCTCTCTCACCCCCGGTCTCTCTCTTGCCCCCGGTTTCTCTCTCGCTCCGAGTCTCTCTCTCGCCCCTGGTTTCTCTCTCGCTCCTCGTCTGTCTCTTGCCCCCAGTTTCTCTCTTGCCCCTGGTTTCTCTCTTTTCCCCAGTCTCTCTCTCTCTCGCCCCCGGTCTGTCACGTCATTCCTGGTCTATCTTCACCCCCGGTCTCTCATCAACCCCGGTCTCCCTCGCTCCTGGACTCCCTCGGCCTCAGTCTCTATCGTCCCTCGGTCTCTCTCTTCACCATTGGTCTCACTCAACCCCGGTCTCTGTTGTCGCCCCCGGTGTCTCTCGCCCCTGGTCACTCGTCAAACCCGGTCTCTCTCACACCCAGTTTCACTCGCCCCTGGTCTCTTTCGCAACTGGTCTATCTCGACCCTGGTCTCTCTCTCTCGCTCCCGTTCTCCTTCTTGCCCCCGGTTTCTCTCTCGCCCCCCGTCTCTCTCTCGTTCCCGGTCTCCCTTGCTCCCCTTCTCTCTCTCATGCCTGGTCTCTCTCTCTCGTTCCCGTTCTCTCTCTTGCCCCCGGTTTCTCTCTCCCCCCCCAGTCTCTCTCTCGTCCCTGGTTTCTCTCTCGCCCCCAGTCTCTGTCTCGCCCCCAGTCTCTCTCTCGCCCCCAGTTTCTCTTTCGCCCCTGGTTTCTCTCTCGCCCCAGTCTCTCTCTCGCCCCCAGTCTCTCTCTCACCCCAATCTCTCTCTCACCCGCAGTTTCTCTCTCGCCCCCGGTCTCTCTCTCGCCCCCGGTCTCTCTCTCACTCCCGTTCTCTCTCTTGCCCCCGGTTTCTCTCTCGCCCCTAGTCTCTCTCTCGCCCCGGTTTCTCTCTCGCCCCCAGTCTCTCTCTCACCCCCGGTTTCTCTCTCGCCCCCAGTCTCTCTCTCGCCCCCGGTCTCTCTCTCGCCCCGGTTTCTCTCTCACCCCCCCGTTCTCTCTCTCGCCCCCGTTCTTTCTCATCCCCAGTCTCCCTCGCTCCCGTTCTCTGTCTCGCCCCTGGTTTCTCTCTCGACCCCAGTCTCTCTCTCGACCCCAGTCCCTCTCTCGCCCCTGGATTCTCTCTCACCCCCACTCCGTCTCTTGGCCCCGGTTTCTCTCTCGCCCACGGTCTCTCTCTCGCCCCTGGTTTCTCTCTCGCCCCCAGTCTCTCTCTCGCCCCCGGTCTCTTTCTCGCCCCTGGTTTCTCTCTCACCCCCCCATTCTCTCTCTCGCCCCCAGTCTCTCTCTCGCCCCTGGTTTCTCTCTCGCCCCCAGTCTCTCTCTCGGCCCCAGTCTCTCTCTCGTCCCCGGTCTCCCTCCCTCCCGTTCTCTGTCTCGCCCCTGGTTTCTCTCTCGACCCCAGTCTCTCTCTCGCCCCCAGTCTCTCTCTCGCCCCTGGTTTCTCTCTCGCCCCCAGTCCGTCTCTTGGCCCCCGGTTTCTCTCTCGCCCCCGGTCTCTCCCTCACCCCGGTTTCTCTCTCACCCCCATTTTCTCTCTCGCCCCCGCTTTCTCTCTCGCCCCCAGTTTCTCTCTCGCCCCCAGTCTCTCTCTCGCCCCTAGTCTCTCTCTCACCCCCAGTCTCACTCTCGTCCCTGGTCTCCCTCGCACCCGTTGTCTCTCTCGCCCCTGGTTTCTCTCTCACCCCCGGTCTCTTTCTCGCCCCTGGTTTCTCTCTCGCCCCCAGTCTCTCTCTCGCCCCTGGTTTCTCTCTCGCTCCTAGTCTGTCTCTTGCCCCCGGTTTCTCTCTCGCCCCCAGTCTCTCTCTCGCCCCCAGTCTCTCTCTCGCCCCTAGTCTCTCTCTCACCCCCAGTCTCTCTCTCGTCCCCGGTCTCCCTCGCTCCCATTCTCTCTCTCGCCCCTGGTTTCTCTCTCACCCCCGGTCTCTCTCTTGCCCCCGGTTTCTCTCTCGCCCCCAGTCTCTCTCTCGCCCCTGGTTTCTCTCTCGCTCCTAGTCTGTCTCTTGCCCCCAGTTTCTCTCTTGCCCCTGGTTTCTCTCTTTTCCCCAGTCTCTCTCTCTCTCTCGCCCCCGGTCTGTCACGTCATTCCTGGTCTATCTTCACCCCCGGTCTCTCATCAACCCCGGTCTCCCTCGCTCCTGGACTCCCTCGGCCTCAGTCTCTATCGTCCCTCGGTCTCTCTCTTCACCATTGGTCTCACTCAACCCCGGTCTCTGTTGTCGCCCCCGGTGTCTCTCGCCCCTGGTCACTCGTCAAACCCGGTCTCTCTCACTCCCAGTTTCACTCGCCCTTGTCTCTTTCGCAACTGGTCTATCTCGACCCTGGTCTCTCTCTCTCGCTCCCGTTCTCCTTCTTGCCCCCGGTTTCTCTCTCGCCCCCCGTCTCTCTCTCGTCCCCGGTCTCCCTTGCTCCCGTTCTCTCTCTCATGCCTGGTCTCTCTCTCTCGTTCCCGTTCTCTCTCTTGCCCCCGGTTTCTCTCTCCGCCCCCAGTCTCTCTCTCGTCCCTGGTTTCTCTCTCGCCCCCAGTCTCTGTCTCGCCCCCAGTCTCTCTCTCGCCCCCAGTTTCTCTTTCGCCCCTGGTTTCTCTCTCGCCCCAGTCTCTCTCTCGCCCCCAGTCTCTCTCTCACCCCAAGTCTCTCTCTCACCCCCAGTTTCTCTCTCGCCCCCGGTCTCTCTCTCGCCCCTGGTCTCTCTCTCACTCCCGTTCTCTCTCTTGCCCCCGGTTTCTCTCTCGCCCCTAGTCTCTCTCTCGCCCCGGTTTCTGTCTCGCCCCCAGTCTCTCTCTCACCCCCGGTTTCTCTCTCGCCCCCAGTCTCTGTCTCGCCCCCGGTCTCTCTCTCGCCCCGGTTTCTCTCTCACCCCCCCGTTCTCTCTCTCGCTCCCGTTCTTTCTCATCCCCAGTCTCCCTCGCTCCCGTTCTCTGTCTCGCCCCTGGTTTCTCTCTCGACCCCAGTCTCTCTCTCGACCCCAGTCCCTCTCTCGCCCCTGGTTTCTCTCTCGCCCCCAGTCCGTCTCTTGGCCCCGGTTTCTCTCTCGCTCACGGTCTCTCTCTCGCCCCTGGTTTCTCTCTCGCCCCCAGTCTCTCTCTCGCCCCCGGTCTCTTTCTCGCCCCTGGTTTCTCTCTCACCCCCCCGTTCTCTCTCTCGCCCCCGGTCTCTCTCTCGCCCCTGGTTTCTCTCTCGCCCCCAGTCTCTCTCTCGGCCCCAGTCTCTCTCTCGTCCCCGGTCTCCCTCCCTCCCGTTCTCTGTCTCGCCCCTGGTTTCTCTCTCGCCCCCAGTCTCTCTCTCTCGCCCCCAGTCTCTCTCTCGCCCCTAGTCTCTCTCTCACCCCCAGTCTCTCTCTCGTCCCCGGTCTCCCTTGCTCCCGTTCTCTCTCTCGCCCCTGGTTTCTCTCTCGCCCCCATTCTCTCTCTTGCCCCCGGTTTCTCTATCGCCCCCAGTCTCTCTCTCACCCCTGGTTTCTCTCTCGCTCCTAGTCCGTCTCTTGCCCCCAGTTTCTCTCTTGCCCCTGGTTTCTCTCTTTTCCCCAGTCTCTCTCTCTCTCTCTCGCCCCCGGTCTGTCACGTCACTCCTGGTCTATCGTCACCCCCGGTCTCTCATCAACCCCGGTCTCCCTCGCTCCTGGTCTCCCTCGGCCTCAGTCTCTATCGTCCCTCGGTCTCTCTCTTCACCATTGGTCTCACTCACCCCCGGTCTCTCTTGTCGCCCCCGGTGTCTCTCGCCCCTGGTCACTCGTCAAACCCGGTCTCTCTTACTCCCAGTTTCACTCACCCCTGGTCTCTTTCGCCCCTGGTCTATCTCGACCCTGGTCTCTCTCTCTCGCTCCCGTTCTCCTTCTTGCCTCCGGTTACTCTCTCGCCCCCAGTCTCTCTCTCGTCCCCGGACTCCCTTGCTCCCGTTCTCTCTCTCATGCCCCGTCTCTCTCTCTCGTTCCCGTTCTCTCTCTTGCCCCCGGTTTCTCTCTCGCCCCCCAGTCTCTCTCTCGCCCCCAGTTTCTCTCTCGCCCCCAGTTTCTCTCTCGCCCCCATTCTCTCTCTCTCGCCCCCAGTCTCTCTCTCGTCCCTGGTTTCTCTCTCGCCCCCAGTCTCTCTCTCGCCCCTGGTTTCTCTCTCACCCCCCGTTCTCTCTCTCGCCCCTGTAGGGGGTAGTGTAATTTTTAAACGGTTAGCTGCCTTTTAGTCTTTTCTACCTCATAGTAAACACAAGCAGACACTCGAAACTGTTGCCCGACCTCCCCCACGTTTATATGAATGAAACAGTTGTAACAGCTTTCCTCGATAGTTGAGAGACCGCCCTTAACCACACTTGTACAACATCATCAATATAAGGAAAGAACGGGAAGCTCAAACACTGATTGGCCAAGTGAATAACAAAATAATCGCAGGCACCAGAACCCAAATAAGGAAAACAGTAGGGAATCCGAGCACTCGTTGGTCAAGACAGCAGTAGTAGACCCAGCCCACATATACATGTATATAATGCGTGGAGATTACTATGCTTGTGTGTGTGTACCTTTGGGAACAACACCCGACTTTGCAAAGTTGAATGAAAAAGTTTTGGACAGACTCCTCCGTGTCTTTGTTCCTGGGAAGGGAAATAAAAAGTGCCGTAGATGGGGCTGGACAGCCACTTATCTCGCACAATTGGGGGCTCCTCCGGGATGAAAGAATTATTGCCGGGGGGGGGACAGTCTCTTCGGCTCACGGATCAAGCCTGATTACAACAAAGACGCGTCTAGTATATATTTATACTTCTCACTGATCAGCTTGGTCCGTCGGCCGTCGGCCAAGAGAGGATGTGACCCGGCTCATTTAAAAATAATTTTGAATCCTGGAAAAGGAACACACGGACGAGTGCGGGGACGACCGGTTAGTGACTATACACGGGGGTACACACATTTAAAAAGGCCAGACAACTCCGTGCACGGATCAAGGTAAGAGATTCTTTTGTTCTTCCTTGTTGGCCGCGTGGTTTTGACGGTCATCTGTGAAAACGCTTTGGGCGTTTAAGACCAGGACCGAAGATAAACCACGGGAAATTGTGGTTTTGACGGTCATCTGTGAAAACGCTTTGGGCGTTTAAGACCAGGACCGAAGATAGACCATGGGAAATCAGACTTCTAGATTTACTAAGGAAAAGTCAGGGAAGACTGCAAATGGGAAAGAAATACCCCCCGATAGTCCATGAGGTCGGAAGTTAAGTCTATGGATGGACAGTAGTAGAACGAAGGACTTAAAGAAAGAGACCATGATAAAATATTGTTGTTTTATATGACCAAAGAACCTATCCGCGCCCCCTCGGTAGTTTGGCCCGAGTATGGGTCTGATGAAGACTGTGTGTGTCAAATCCTAAATGTATATGTTAACAGAAAACAACCGTTTGATCCAGAGGAGAGCAAATACGCCGCCACCTGGTTGGCGGGCGACGGCGAGAGTCCCACGCGTCTCTATCCTCTGATTCCCCAAACAGACCCGAGGAAGCCCCAGAAGTCTTGGGACATCCTCACCGACGGTTTGCCACTGTCTTCCCCGCCCCCGTATATACCACCCGCGCACGACCAGGCGTCCAGCGCGGACCTCCCTCCTGCGACGGATAATTCCGAGTCCCAGCAGGCTACGACCAGTGAAGAAGGGACTGCTGGGGGGGGGCACAGGAGGGGGCGCAGAACTCACCCCAGGCACTAGGAAATCAGACCGACTCGAGATGCGGAGAGGTCGAGAAGAGGGATTGAGAGCCCCGAGGAGTGACAATATTGAACAGCTGAACCCCTTACGAGAGGTGCCGTTTGGGAATGAACGGACCGGGTTCGTAGTCCAACCTTTAAATTCTGGTGATATCCGGCAACTCCGTAATGAACTACCCCGTCTACTGGACGACCCCGTCAGTGTGGGAATACAACTGGACCAATTTCTGGGGCCCAGTATATACACTTGGGCTGAACTGCAGGCCATGATGAGAATACTATTTAATTACGATGAAATTGTTATGATCCGGAATAGTGCAATGGCCATTTGGGATAGGGAGCATCAGGACGGCCCTCAGCGTGGAGAGCAGAAGTACCCCTTAGAGGACCCCCGGTGGGATCATAACAACGCGGGAGGACGGGCCAATATGACAGACCTCAGAAGCCTTATAATCAGGGGGATCCAAACCTGCGTGCCCAAACGGCGGAATTTAGCGAAAGCATTCGAAGTTGGACAGAAAAAGGATGAATCCCCGAGTGAGTTTTTAGACCGTTTGCGGGAGTCCATGCGAAAGTATTCAGGTTTAGACCCCGATGGGGAAATAGGCAAGGGCATGCTTAAGGTGCACTTTGTGACTAAGTCATGGCCTGACATTCAGAAGAAATTACAGGAAGTGGAGGATTGGGCTGAAAAGGATGTTGCAGAATTATTACGGGAAGCACAGAAGGTGTACGTTCAGAGGGATGTAATAAGGGAGAAACATAAGACAAAAATGATGGTGGCAGCCGTACGGGAAGCTTGTAAGTCCACCGGAATGGGGGAGGGAGGTTATGGGGTGGAAAGAGGAACGTCGAAGAAAAGTTGGAGAGGGAGAGAAGCGAGACGGGGCAGAAGTGAGAGAGGAAGAATTAGCCGTTACCATGTCATACCTTAGTGAGTCCCGATTGACAGAGATAGACCCTATGGTTTGGGTCGCCAAAGGGAACCGGGGGGGACTCGCAATTCGACCTGTGGAGGTAAAATTAAAGCGCCAGAGCCCCGACGTCAGAGTGCGCCAATACCCCATCTCTTGGGAAGGGAGGCAGGGCCTGAAGACAGTTATGGAAGACCTAATAAAAGATGGATTGGTAGAGCCCTGTATGTCACGATACAATTCCCCCATCCTGCCGGTCTGGAAGTCGGACGGGAGCTACCGAATGGTCCAAGACCTAAGGGAAGTAAATAAAATTGTCCAAGTACGGCACCCTGTGGTACCGAACCCATACACTATTCTGGGGCGAATCCCCCCGGACCACGGCTGGTTTAGTGTTATCGACTTAAAGGATGCCTTCTGGGCGTGTCCCCTGGACAAGGACAGGAGGGATATTTTTGCTTTTGAATGGGAGGATCCTGATACTGGCAGAAAACAACAGTACAGGTGGACCGTACTCCCCCAAGGATTCACTGAGTCCCCGACTCTGTTCGGGCAGATTCTGGAACAATTATTGGAGGGACTAACCTTTTCCCCGGCCCTAAAGCTTATACAATACGTGGACGATCTCCTTTTATCCGGACCGGCGGAGGAGGACGTCCTACTTGGGACTAATGCCCTGTTAAATTACCTAGCTGAGAAGGGGTTAAGAGTGAGTCAGAAGAAGCTCCAATATGTCGAGAAAGAGGTTAAGTACCTAGGACACTTGATAAGCCAGGGACAGAAACGAATAAGTCCGGAAAGAGTGCGGGCAATAATCGAACTAGGCCTCCCAACGACCAAGAGGGAGTTGCGGAAGTTCTTGGGACTCTTAGGCTATTGTCGGTTATGGATAGACGACTATGCCCCCCTTACTAAAGACTTGTACCTAAAACTCATTGAGGAGGCACCCAACAGAATAAAATGGGAGGAGGAGGAGAAAAAGTTAATTGAAATCCTAAAAGGAAAATTGATGGCCGCACCTGTTTTAAGCTTGCCAGATTTTAGTAAGACATTTCGCCTCTTTGTGAACTCCAGAAAGGGAACCGCTCTTGGAGTATTGACCCAGGACTGGGGGGGGGGGGGGGGGGGGGGGGGGGGGGGGGTAAAAGGAAGCCCGTGGCTTTCCTGTCAAAAATTCTGGATCCAGTCTCCCGAGGGTGGCCGGAGTGTGTCCAAGCGGTGGCAGCCACGGCAAAGCTTGTAGAGGAAAGCAGGAAGTTGACTTTCGGGGCCCCCTTGACAGTCACTACTCCCCACCAGGTTAGAACTATCCTGAATCAGAAGGCCGGGAGGTGGCTGACTGACTCGAGAATTCTGAAATATGAAGCCATATTGTTAGACCGAGAAGACCTCCGAATAGAAGTCGGGGGCTGCCAGAACCCGGCGGACTTTCTTTGGAAAGGGGAAGGGGAGGAGGAACTGGAACACTGTTGTTCAGACATAATAGAGTACCAGAGTAAAGTGAGGGAAGATCTTAGGGATACCCCCTTACATGCAGGAAGGCGGTGGTACATTGATGGGTCCTCTCGAGTGATAGATGGGAAGAGACACAACGGTTATGCAGTCATTAGTGAGACTGGTTGGGAATTAGTGGAAAGTGGACGGCTACCGAATGCCTGGTCCGCACAAACGTGTGAATTGTACGCCTTGCACCGGGCTCTGAGGAATTTAAAGGGAATAGCCGGGACAATCTACACTGACTCTAAGTATGCCTTGGGGGTAGTACACACCTTTGGGAAGATCTGGAAAGAAAGGGGAATGATAAATAGTAGAGGAAAGGAGTTGGTCCACGAGGAACTAGTAGCCATGATCTTGGAGGATTTGTTGCTGCCACAAGAGATTGCTGTAGTACATGTGAAAGGACACCAGAAAGACGATAAAATAGAGACCCTGGGGAATCAATTGGCAGATGAACAGGCAAAATTGGCTGGGATGGGGAAGGAAGTAATAAACTGCCTGGTAAGGATTCCACAGATATCCGAAATTACCGAAGTGCCCACGTTTACTGACAAAGAAGAAACTCTTCTCGCGTCTCTGGGGGGTACAAAGGATAGGGAAGGCAAGTGGACCTTACCCGATGGCCGCCAGCTACTAAATCGACCGTTGACGCGGGACATTATTGCCCGTTTACACCAAGGGGGTCACTGGGGCGCCCAGGCACTGTGCGATGCCTTCCTGCGCCGATATGCTCACCCTGGTCTGTACACGGTAGCCAAGCAGGTCACAGGAGATTGCATAACATGTCGAAAGATTAACAAAAGGGGGCTGCGGCAGCATGCAAGACAAGGGGGTAGGAGTCCGGCCTGTAGGCCGTTTGAGTATGTCCAGGTAGATTACACTGAGCTCCCCCCCATAGGTCGCCTGAAGTATCTATTAGTAGTGGTAGATCACCTGACAGGATGGGTGGAAGCTTTCCCCACTACCACGGCAACGGCAACTCAGGTTAGCAAGATTCTACTCGAGCAAATCATCCCACGATTTGGGCTACCCCGCGCTATTGACTCTGACCAGGGGAGCCACTTCACCTCGACTGTCCTCCAGAATGTAGTGCAAGCAATGGGGATTGACTGGGATTTGCACACCCCCTGGCATCCCTCCTCCTCGGGCAAGGTCGAAAGAATGAACCAGACCATCAAAAAGCAGCTAACCAAGCTCACTAGTGAAATCGGCCTGCCTTGGACCAAATGCCTACCCCTTGCCCTGTTGCAAATTCGCACCCAGCCAAGGCGGGATTTGGGCGTCTCCCCTTTCGAAATGTTATTTGGCCTCCCGTTCCATGGGCCGAAGGGGGAACCTCCTGTATTCGAGTCTCGGGATAAGTTTGTGCAAAAATATGTGGTGGCTCTGGGGTCTTCTCTATCTCGTTTACGCCAACAGGGACTTTTGGCACAGACGCCGCCCCTCGAGTTTGCGGTGCACACCGTCAAGCCGGGTCAGTGGGTCCTGATTAAAAGCTGGAAGCAACGTACCCTCCAACCAACTTGGGACGGTCCCTTCCTGGTACTTTTGACGACCGAAACGGCTGTCCGTACAGCCGAAAAGGGCTGGACACATTACACTCGAGTCAAGGGACCAGTGCCACAACCGACGGAGGACGAACGAACCTCTCTGACAAAGGCATCTAAGGAACAGAGACCCTGAGAACGAACGAATCGGACTTTGGTGAGTCTAAAGGAACTGTGCCCTCGGGCTACGGGTGTCGCGACAAAAAAAAATGCGGTCAATCGTATTGTTAACTTGCTTTGCCATTATCCTTGGGCTGGGTCATACTGTGCGTGTTACCCAATTTGGCCTCCAGATAAAACAAGCAGAGGACCGTCAGTGGTTCACCATCTCCGTGCTTGCCAACCAACCAACACAGACACTTAGCTTAGACCTATGTGAGTTGGTGCCCTGTAGGACTAAAAGTCAACGGAATCAAACTAAGCGGAACCTAGAGAGAGAAAGGGGATTCCAGGGTCAGACGTTAGTATTACAATTGCATGGTAGGGAAGGTCTAAGTAGGCCTCCAGCCCCCGGGGTCCAGGCTATGGTGTCAGTTGTCCGTGTTCCCATCACCCCTGGATGAGATTGTGGGCAGAATCAGTGCAATCCGCTCTATCTGACCATAAAGAACTTGGGAAAGAACGAGGTGAGCCTTAATAGAACAATACTGGGTATTAGAGTTGGGGGCCAGGCAGGATGGGGGGGGGGGGATGCAGCTGTGCTGCACGTATATCACGGTCATTGAAGCTGAGTCTGGGGGCTCATCCACCACTGATAAGCAGGAAAAGATTAGAATAATTGAGACGACGGATTTGGAAAAGACCTTTGAAATAGAAACGGGATACGGGGAGGCGAATGCCTGGATGGAATAGGTCAAATATACTGTGAGGAGCATGAAAAAGAGTGATTGCTACGCATGCACGAGTGCCCACCCTAACCCTCAGGTGGTCCCATTCCCGCTGGGATGGGAGAAACACCCACGAGCCATGGACTGCATGATAAGGCTGTACCAGGACCGAGAGGCCTGGAACGACCCCACTTGTCGACCCTTGAGTTTGAAGTTTCCCCCCGTCAGGTCTGAGGGGGCGCCCCGCCCGCCATCATTCTCAGGGGTAACGGGTACGCACCAGGCCTGCGTCTCTCGGACGGGACTACAGTGGGACGACGATGTGGGGACATTTGACAAGTGCAGCGGATCAATTCGGCTGGTCAATGAAACTACCGGGGGCGGGAATTACTCCCACATTCATGTGCCTAGGGCAGACCTCTGGTGGTACTGTGGTGGGAGGGTTCTGCGACCGACCCTGCCCCAAAAATGGACGGGCACTTGTGCAATCGTTCAATTGGCCATCCCATTCACCCTGGTATTCGAAAAACAAGAGCAACCCCGTTCTAGTGGAAGAACTGAGAGAGCTTTGGAGACCTCTTTCGATGATAACATATATTTAGATGCCATAGGGGTCCCCAGGGGTGTTCCTGACGAATACAAGGCTAGGAACCAGATAGCGGCGGGTTTTGAGTCGTCACTGTTTTGGTGGGTGACCATCAATAAGAATGTGGATTGGATTAATTATATTTACTACAATCAGCAGAAGTTCATTAATTATACACGGGATGCAGTGAATGGAATAGCAGAACAACTGGACGCCACTAGTAGGATGGCGTGGGAAAATAGGTTGGCCTTAGACATGATGTTGGCAGAGAAGGGGGGTGTTTGTGTCATGATAGGCACTCAGTGCTGCACTTTCATCCTCAACAACACAGCCCCTGATGGGTCCATCACCCGCGCCCTGGATGGACTCACCACATTGGCGGACGAACTGGCCGAAAACTCGGGCATCGACTCTGGCCTAATGGACTGGTTGGAAGCTTGGTTCGGTAAATGGACGGGGGTGGTCGTTCCCTTTCTTGTCTCATGTATAGTGGTGTCAGGGTTACTCACTGCCCTTGGGTGTTGCGTTATTCCCTGTGTCCGGGGATTAACTCAACGACTGATCGAAACCGCCCTTACTAAGAAGGATGTTCCCTATGGGCAGGTTGAACGAATAAATCTCGAGATGGAACAACGTGAATCCCTCTTGGGCGGGGGTAGTATTAGAGACGGGCAGTTTGATGAACAAGCTCGGGAGTTATTAAATGCCCTGGAGAAGAAACTTACGGTTGAAAAATTACAGGCCGTAAGAAAAGACACGGGGGATTTGTAGGGGGTAGTGTAATTTTTAAACGGTTAGCTGCCTTTTAGTCTTTTCTACCTTATAGTAAACACAAGCAGACACTCGAAACTGTTGCCGGACCTCCCCCACGTTTATATGAATGAAACAGTTGTAACAGCTTTCCTCGATAGTTGAGTGACCGCCCTTAACCACAGTTGTACAACATCATCAATATAAGGAAAGAACGGGAAGCTCAAACACTGATTGGCCAAGTGAATAACAAAATAATCGCAGGCACCAGAACCCAAATAAGGAAAACAGTAGGGAATCCGAGCACTCGTTGGTCAAGGCAGCAGTAGTAGACCCAGCCCACATATACATGTATATAATGCGTGGAGATTACTATGCTTGTGTGTGTGTACCTTTGGGAACAACACCCGACTTTGCAAAGTTGAATGAAAAAGTTTTGGACAGACTCCTCCGTGTCTTTGTTCCTGGGAAGGGAAATAAAAAGTGCCGTAGATGGGGCTGGACAGCCACTTATCTCGCACACCCCCGCTCTCTCTCACCCCCGGTCTCTCTCTCGCCCCCGGTTGTCTCTCTCGCCCCCAGTCTCTCTCTCGCGCCCGGTTTCTCTCTCGCCCCCCGTCTCTCTCTTGTCCCCGGTCTCCCTTGCTCCCGTTCTCTCTCTCATGTCCTGTCTCTCTCTCTCGTTCCCGTTCTCTCTCTTGTTCCCGGTTTCTCTCTCGCCCCCCAGTCTCTCTCTCGCCCCCACTCTCTCTCTCGCCCCTAGTCTATCTCTCACCCCCAGTCTCTCTCTCGTCCCCGGTCTCCCTCGCTCCCGTTCTCTCTCTCGCCCCTGGTTTCTCTCTCGCCCCTGATTTCTCTCTCACCCCCCGTTCTCTCTCTCGCCCCCGCTCTTTCTCACCCCCGGTCTCTCTCTCGCCCCCGGTGTCTCTCTCGCCCCCAGTCTCTCTCTCGCCCCCAGTCTCTCTCTCGCCCCTAGTCTCTCTCTCACCCCCATTCTCTCTCTCGTCCCCGGTCTCCCTCGCTCCCGTTCTCTCTCTCGCCCCTGGTTTCTCTCTCGCCCCCATTCTCTCTCTTGCCCCCGGTTTCTCTCTCGCCCCCAGTCTCTCTCTCGCCCCTGGTTTCTCTCTCGCTCCTAGTCTGTCTCTTGCCCCCAGTTTCTCTCTTGCCCCTGGTTTCTCTCTTTTCCCCAGTCTCTCTCTCTCTCTCTCGCCCCCGGTCTGTCATGTCACTCCTGGTCTATCGTCACCCCCGGTCTCTCATCAACCCCGGTCTCCCTCGCTCCTGGTCTCCCTCGGCCTCAGTCTCTATCGTCCCTCGGTCTCTCTCTTCACCATTGGTCTCACTCACCCCCGGTCTCTCTTGTCGCCCCCGGTGTCTCTCACCCCTGGTCACTCGTCAAACCCGGTCTCTCTCACTCCCAGTTTCACTCGCCCCTGGTCTCTTTCGCACCTGGTCTATCTCGACCCTGGTCTCTCTCTCTCGCTCCCTTTCTCCTTCTTGCCCCCGGTTTCTCTCTCGCCCCCCCGTCTCTCTCTCGTCCCCGGTCTCCCTTGCTCCCGTTCTCTCTCTCATGCCCTGTCTCTCTCTCTCGTTCCCGTTCTCTCTCTTGCCCCCAGTTTCCCTCTCGCCCCCGAGTCTCTCTCTCGTCCCTGGTTTCTCTCTCGCCCCCAGTCTCTGTCTCGCCCCCAGTCTCTCTCTTGCCCCCAGTTTCTCTTTCGCCTCTGGTTTCTCTCTCGCCCCAGTCTCTCTCTCGCCCCCAGTCTCTCTCTCACCCCAAGTCTCTCTCTCACCCCCAGTTTCTCTCTCACCCCCTGTCTCTCTCTCGCCCCGGTCTCTCTCTCACTCCCGTTCTCTCTCTCACCCCCGGTTTCTCTCTCGCCCCCAGTCTCTCTCTCATCCCCTGTCTCTCTCTCGCTCCTGTTTTCTCTCTCGCCCCCAGTCTCTCTCTCGCCGCCAGTCTCTCTCTCGTCCCCGGTCTCCCTCGCTCCCATTCTCTCTCTCTCGCCCCCGGTCTCTCTCTCGCTCCCGTTCTCTCTCTTGACCCGGTTTCTCTCTCGCCCCCAGTCTCTCCCGCTCCCATTCTCTCTCTTGCCCGAGGTCTCTCTCTTGCTCCCGTTCTCTCTCTCGCCCCCAGTCTCTCTCTCGCTCCCGTTCTCTCTCGCCCCCAGTTTCCCTCTCGCCCCCAGTCTCTCTCTCGCTCCCGTTCTCTCTCTCGCCCCCGGTTTCTCTCTCGCCCCCAGTTTCTCTCTCGCCCCTGGTTTCTCTCTTTTCCCCAGTCTCTCTCTCTCTCTTTCGCCCCCGGTCTGTCACGTCACTCCTGGTCTATCGTCACCCCCGGTCTCTCATCAACCCCGGTCTCCCTCGCTCCTGGTCTCCCTCGGCCTCAGTCTCTATCGTCCCTCGGTCTCTCTCTTCACCATTGGTCTCACTCACCCCCGGTCTCTCTTGTCGCCCCCGGTGTCTCTCGCCCCTGGTCACCCGTCAATCCCGGTCTCTCTCACTCCCAGTTTCACTCGCCCCTGGTCTCTTTCGCAACTGGTCTATCTCGACCCTGGTCTCTCTCTCTCGCTCCCGTTCTCCTTCTTGCCCCCGGTTTCTCTCTCGCCCCCCGTCTCTCTCTCGTCCCCGGTCTCCCTTGCTCCCGTTCTCTCTCTCATGCCCGGTCTCTCTCTCTCGTTCCCGTTCTCTCTCTTGCCCCCGGTCTCTGTCTCGCCCCCAGTCTCTCTCTCGCCCCCAGTTTCTCTCTCGCCCCCATTCTCTCTCTCTCGCCCCCAGTCTCTCTCTCGTCCCTGGTTTCTCTCTCGTCCCTGGTTTCTCTCTCGCCCCCAGTTTCTCTCTCGCCCCTGGTTTCTCTCTCACCCCCCGATCTCTCTCTCGCCCCCGCTCTCTCTCACCCCCGTCTCTCTCTCGCCCCCGGTGTCTCTCTCGCCCCCAGTCTCTCTCTCGCCCCCACTCTCTCTCTCGCCCCTAGTCTCTCTCTCACCCCAGTCTCTCTCTCGTCCCCGGTCTCCCTCGCTCCCGTTCTCTCTCTCGCCCCTGGTTTCTCTCTCATCCCCGGTCTCCCTCTCGCCCCTGGTTTCTCTCTCGCCCCCATTCACTCTCTTGCCCCCGGTTTCTCTCTCGCCCCCAGTCTCTCTCTCGCCCCCGCTTTTTCTCTTGCTCCTAGTCCGTCTCTTGCCCCCAGTTTCTCTCTTGCCCCTGGTTTCTCTCTTTTCGCCAGTCTCTCTCTCTCTCTCGCCCCCAGTCTGTCACGTCACTCCTGGTCTATCGTCATCCCCGGTCTCTCATCAACCCCGGACTCCCTTGCTCCCGTTCTCTCTCTCATGCCCGGTCTCTCTCTCTCGTTCCCGTTCTCTCTCTTGCCCCCGGTTTCTCTCACGCCCCCCAGTCTCTCTCTTGTCCCTGGTTTCTCTCTCGCCCCCAGTCTCTGTCTCGACCCCAGTCTCTCTCTCGCCCCCAGTTTCTCTCTTGCCCACATTCTCTCTCTCTCGCCCCCAGTCTCTCTCTCGCCCCCACTCTGTCTCTCGCCCCCAGTCTCTCTCTCGTCCCTGGTTTCTCTCTCGCCCCCAGTCTCTCTCTCGCCCCTGGTTTCTCTCTCAACCCCCAGTCTCTCTCTCGCCCCCGCTCTCTCTCAACCCCGGTCTCTCTCTCGCCCCCGGTTGTCTCTCTCGCCCCCAGTCTCTCTCTCACCCCCCGTTCTCTCTCTCGCCCCCAGTCTCTCTCTCACCCCCGGTCTCTCTCTCGCCCCCGGTTGTCTCTCTCACCCCCAGTCTCTCTCTCGTCCCCGGTCTCCCTCGCTCCCGTTCTCTCTCTCGCCCCTGGTTTCTCTCTTGCCCCCAGTCTCTCTCTCGCCCCTGGTTTCTCTCTCACACCCCGTTCTCTCTCTCGCCCCCGCTCTCTCTCACCCCCGGTCTCTCTCTCGCCCCCGGTGTCTCTCTCGCCCCCAGTCTCTCTCTCGCCCCTAGTCTCTCTCTCACCCCCAGTCTCTCTCTCGTCCCTGGTCTCCCTCGCTCCCGTTCTCTCTCTCGCCCCTGGTTTCTCTCTCACCCCCGGTCTCTCTATCGCCCCTGGATTCTCTCTCGCCCCCATTCTCTCTCTTGCCCCCGGTTTCTCTCTCGCCCCCAGTCTCTCTCTCGCCCCTGGTTTCTCTCTCGGCCCTAGTCCGTCTCTTGCCCCCAGTTTCTCTCTTGCCACTGGTTTCTCTCTTTTCCCCAGTCTCTCTCTCTCTCTCGCCCCCGGTCTGTCACGTCACTCCTGGTCTATCGTCACCCCCGGTCTCTCATCAACCCCGGTCTCCCTCGCTCCTGGTCTCCCTCGGCCTCAGTCTCTATCGTCCCTCGGTCTCTCTCTTCACCATTGGTCTCACTCACCCCCGGTATCTCTTGTCGCCCCCGGTGTCTCTCGCCCCTGGTCACTCGTCAAACCCGGTCTCTCTCACTCCCAGTTTCACTCGCCCCTGGTGTCTTTCGCACCTGGTCTATCTCGACCCTGGTCTCTCTCTCTCGCTCCCGTTCTCCTTCTTGCCCCCGGTTTCTCTCTCGCCCCCCGTCTCTCTCTCGTCCCCGGTCTCCCTTGCTCCCGTTCTCTCTCTCATGCCCTATCCCTCTCTCTTGTTCCCGTTCTCTCTCTTGCCCCCGGTTTCTCTCCTCGCCCCCCCCAGTCTCTCTCTCGTCCCTGGTTTCTCTCTCGCCTCCAGTCTCTGTCTCGCCCCCAGTCTCTCTCTCGCCCCCAGTTTCTCTTTCGCCCCTGGTTTCTCTCTCGCCCCAGTCTCTCTCTCGCCCCCAGTCTCTCTCTCACCCCAAGTCTCTCTCTCACCCCCAGTTTCTCTCTCGCCCCCAGTCTCTCTCTCGCCCGCGGTCTCTCTCTCACTCCCGTTCCCTCTCTTGCCCCCGGTTTCTCTCTCGACCCTAGTCTCTCTCTCGCCCGTTTCTCTCTCGCCCCCAGTCTCTCTCTCACCCCCGGTTTCTCTCTCGCCCCCAGTCTCTCTCGCATCCCCTGTCTCTCTCTCGCTCCTGTTCTCTCTCTCGCCCCCAGTCTCTCTCTCGCCCCCAGTCTCTCTCTCGTCCCCGGTCTCCCTCGTTCCCATTCTCTCTCTCGCCCCCGGTCTCTCTCTCTCGCTCCCGTTCTCTCTCTTGCCCCCGGTTTCTCTCTCGCCCCCAGTCTCTCTCTCGCCCCCGGTCTCTCTCTCGCCCCTGGTTTCTCTCTCACCCCCCCCGTTCTCTCTCTCGCCCCTGCTCTCTCTCACCCCCGGTCTCTCTCTCACCCCCGGTTTCTCTCTCGCCCCCAGTCTCTCTCTCGCCCCCAGTCTCTCTCTCGCCCCCAGTCACTCTCTCGCCCCCAGTCTCTCTCTCGTCCCCGGTCTCCGTCGCTCCCGTTCTCTGTCTCACCCCCGGTCTCTCCCTCGCTCCCCTTCTCTCTCTGGCCCCCACTCTCTATCACCCCCGGTCTCTCTCTCTCCCCCCAGTCTCTCTCTCGCCCCCAATCTCTCTCTCGTCCCCAGTCTCCCTCGCTGCCATTCTCTCTCTTGCCCCCGGTTTCTCTCTTGCCCCCGTTTCTCTCTCGCCCCCGGTCTCTCTCTTGCTCCCGTTCTCTCTCGCCCCCAGTTTCTCTCTCGCCCCCAGTCTCTCTCTCGCCCCCAGTCTCTCTCTCGCCCCCAGTTTCTCTCTCGCCCCCGTTCTCTCTCTCGCCCCCAGTTTCTCTCTTGCCCCCGTTCTCTCTCTCGTCCCCGGTTTCTCTCTTACTCACGTTCTCTCTCTCGCCCCCAGTTTCTCTCGCGCCCCCAGTCTGTCTCTCGCCCCCATTCTCTCCCTCGCCCCCATGCTCTCTCTCGCCCCCGTTCTCTCTCTTGCCCCTGGTTTCTCTCTCGCCCCCGGTCTCTCTCTTGCCCCTGGTTTCTGTCTCGCCGCCAGTCTCTCTCTCGCCCCCAGTCTCTGTCTCTCTTGCCCCTGGTTTCTCTCTCGCCCCCAGTCTCTCTCTCTCTCTCGCCCCCGGTCTGTCTCATCACCCCGGTCTCTCTCTCTCTCTCGCTCCCGGTCTGTCTCATCACCCCGGTCTCTCTCTCTCTTGCCCCTGGTTTCTCTCTCGCCCCCAGTCTCTCTCTCTCTCTCATCCCCGGTCTGTTTCGTCACTCCTGGTCTATCGTCACCCCCGGTCTCTCATCAACCACGGTCTCCCTCGCTCCCGGTCTCCCTCGGCCTCAGTCTCTATCGTCCTTCGTTCTCTGTCTTCACCATTGTTCTCACTCACCCCCAGTCTCTCTCGCCCCCACTGTCTCTTGCCCCTGGTCACTCGTCAAACCCGGTCTGTCTCGCTCCCAGTTTCTCTTGCCTCCGGTCTCTCTCGTCACCCACAGTCTCTCGTCACCCCCTGTCTCTCTCGCCTCCGGTCTCTCTCGTTCCCGATCACTCAGGTGCCCCCAGTCTCTCTCGCCCCCCGGTCTCTCTCACCCCCGGTCCCTTGTCAGCCCCCGGTCTCTCTCGTCACTTCCTCTCTCTCTCACCCGCGGTCTCCCTAATCTCTCCCGGTCTCTCTCTCACACCCCGGTCTCTCTCACCCCACCAGGTCCCTCTCGATCCCCGACTCTCTCGTCCCCGGCCTCTCTCACCGTCCCCGGACTCTCTTGCCTCGAGTCTCTCTCGTCGCCCCGGGTCTTGCGCCCCTCCCCGGTCTCTCTCACCCACCCCGTCTCTCTCTCTTGCCCCTGGTCTCTCTATCACCCCCGGTCGCTCTTTCCCCTCCGTCTCTCTCATCGACCCCGGTCTCTCATCGCCCCTGGTCTCTCGTCGCCCCTGGTCTCTCTCGCCTCCTGTCTCTCTCATCGACCCCGGTCTCTTACCCCTTCCCACCCCCCCGGTCTCTCTCTCTTGCCCCGCTCTCTCTCTTCGACCCTGGTCTCTCTCTCGCTCCTGTTATCTCTTGCCCCTGGCTTCTCCCGTTGCCCCAGGTCTCTCTCCTAGCTCCCGGTCTCTCTCTCTCGCCCCCGGTCTCTCTTATCTCTCCCGGTCTCTCTAGCCCCCAGTCTCTCTCGCCCCTGGCCTCTCTCACGCCCCGGTCTCTCTCGCCCCCGGTCTCTCTTGTTGCCCCGGTCTCTCTCGTCTACCCCCTCTCTCTCCTCAGGCCCGGTCTCTCGTTGCCCCCGGTCTCTTGCCCCCCAGTCTCTCTCGTACCCGGTCTCTCGCAACCTCCCCGGTCTCGCCCCGGTCTCTCTCTCACCCCCATCTCTCTTGCCCCGCTCTCTTTCTTCGCCCCCGGTCTCTCACCCCCCTGGTCTCTCTTGACCCCGGTTTCTCTCGTCACCCCCTCTCTCTCGCCCCCGGTCACTCTCACCATCGGTCTTTCTCACTCCCAGTTTCTCGTCACCCCCGGTGTCTCGCCCCCAGTCTCTCTCGCCCCCAGTCTCTCTCTCGCCCCCAGTCTCTCTCGAGCCCCTGGTCTCACTCGCCACCCCCTGTCTCTCTCACTCCCGGCTCTCTTTGCCCCCGGTCTCTCTCTCTCACCCCCAGTCTCTCTCTCGCCCCTGTTTTCTCTCTCGCCCCCAGTCCGTCTCTTGCCCCCGTTCTCTCTCTCACCCCCGCTCTCTCCCACCCCCGGTCTCTCTCTCGCCCCTGGTTTCTCTCTCGCCACCAGTCTCTCTCTCGCCCCCGGTCTCTCTCTCGCCCTTGGTTTCTCTCTCACTCCCCCGTTCTCTCTCTCGCACCCGCTCTCTCTCACCCCCGGTCTCTCTCTCACCCCGGGTTTCTCTCTCGCCCCCAGTCTCTCTCTCGCCCCCAGTCTCTCTCTCGCCCCCAGTCACTCTCTCGCCCCCAGTCTCTCTCTCGTCCCCGGTCTCCGTCGCTCCCGTTCTCTGTCTCACCCCCGGTCTCTCCCTCGCTCCCCTTCTCTCTCTGGCCCCCGCTCTCTCTCACCCCCGGTCTCTCTCTCTCCCCCCAGTCTCTCTCTCGCCCCCAGTCTCTCTCTCGTCCCCAGTGTCCCTCGCTGCCATTCTCTCTCTTGCCCCCGATTTCTCTCTTGCCCCCGTTTCTCTCTCGCCCCCGGTCTCTCTCTTGCTCCCGTTCTCTCTCGCCCCCAGTTTCTCTCTCGCCCCCAGTCTCTCTCTCGCCCCCAGTCTCTCTCTCGCCCCCAGTTTCTCTCTCGCCCCCAGTCTCTCTCTCGCCCCCAGTTTCTCTCTCGCCCCCGTTCTCTCTCTCGCCCCCAGTTTCTCTCTTACTCCCGTTCTCTCTCTCGCCCCCAGTCTCTCTCTCGCCCTCAGTTTCTCTCTCGCCCCCATTCTCTCTCTCGTCCCCAGTTTCTCTCTCACTCCCGTTCTCTCTCTCGCCCCCAGTTTCTCTCTCACCCCCAGTTTCTCTCTCGCTCCCGTTCTCTCTCTCGCCCTCCAGTCTCTCTCTCACTCCCGTTCTCTCTCTTGCCCCCGGTTTCTCGCTCGCCCCCAGTCTCTCTCTCGCTCCCGTTCTCTCTCTTGCCCCTGGTTTCTCTCTCGCCCCCAGTCTCTCTCTTGCCCCCTGGTTTCTCTCTCGCCCCTTGTCTCTCTCTCACCCCCGTTCTCTCTCTTGCCCACGGTTTCTTTCTCGCCCCCAGTCTCTCTCTCGCCCCCAGTTTCTCTCTAACTCTTGTTCTCTCTCTCGTCCCCGGTTTCTCTCTCACCCCCAGTCTCTCTCTCACCCCCATTCTCTCTCTCTCCCCGTTCTCTCTCTCGCCCCCAGTCTCTCTCTCACCCCTGGTTTCCCTCTCGCTCCCAGTCTCTCTCTCACCCCCAGTCTCTCTCTCGCCCCCAGTTTCTCTCTCACTCCTGTTCTCTCTCTCGTCCCCGGTTTCTCTCTCGCTCCCGTTCCCTCTCTTGCCCCCGGTTTCTCTCTCGCCCCCGGTCTCTCCCTCGTCCCGGTTTCTCTCTCACCCCCATTTTCTCTCTCGCCCCCAGTTTCTCTCTCGCCCCCTGACTCTCTCTCGCCCCCCGTTTCTCTCTCGCCCCCGGTTTCTCTCTCGCCCCCAGTTTCTCTCTCGCCCCCAGTTTCTCTCTCGCCCCCAGTTTCTCTCTCGCTCCCGTTCTCTCTCTCGTCCCGCAATCTCTCTCTCGCTCCCGTTCTCTCTCTCGCCCCCGGTCTCTCTCTCGCCCCCAGTCTCTCTCTCGCCCCCGGTTTCTCTCTCGCCCCCGGTTTCTCTCTCGCCCCCAGTTTCTCTCTCGCTTCCGTTCTCTTTCTCACCCTCGGTCTCTCTCACACCCCCGGTCTCTCTCTCGCCCCTGGTTTCTCTCTCGCCCCCAGTCTCTCTCTCGCCCCCAGTCTCTCTCTCGTCCCCGGTCTCCCTCGCTCCCGTTCTCTGTCTCGCCCCTGGTTTCTCACTCGACCCCAGTCTCTCTCTCGCCCCCAGTCTCTCTCTCGCCCCTGGTTTCTCTCTCGCCCCCAGTCCGTCTCTTGCCCCCGGTTTCTCTCTCGCCCCCGGTCTCTCTCTCGCCCCTGGTTTCTCTCTCGCCCCCAGTCTCTCTCTCGCCCCCGGTCTCTCTCTCACCCTGGTTTCTCTCTCACCCACCCGTTCTCTCTCTCGCCCCCGCTCTTTCTCACCCCCGGTCTCTCTCTCGCCCCCTGTCTCTCTCTCGCCCCCACTCTCTCTCTCGTCCCCGGTCTCCCTCGCTCCCGTTGTCTCTCTCGCCCCCGGTTTCTCTCTCGCCCCCATTCTCTCTCTCTCGCCCCCAGTCTCTCTCTCATCCCTGGTTTCTCTCTCGCCCCCATTCTCTCTCTTGCCCCCGGTTTCTCTCTCGCCCCCAGTCTCTCTCTCACCCCCAGTCTCTCTCTCGTCCCCAGTCTCCCTCGCTCCCGTTCTCTCTCTCGCCCCTGGTTTCTCTCTCGCCCCCATTCACTCTCTTGCCCCCGGTTTCTCTCTCGCCCCCAGTCTCTCTCTCGCCCCTGGTTTCTCTCTCGCTCCTAGTCTGTCTCTTGCCCCCAGTTTCTCTCTTGCCCCTGGTTTCTCTCTTTTCCCCAGTCTCTCTCTCTCTCTCTCGCCCCCGGTCTGTCACGTCATTCCTGGTCTATCGTCACCCCCGGTCTCTCATCAACCCCGGTCTCCCTCGCTCCTGGACTCCTTCGGCCTCAGTCTCTCTCGTCCCTCGGTCTCTCTCTTCACCATTGGTCTCACTCAACCCCGGTCTCTCTTGTCGCCCCCGGTGTCTCTCGCCCCTGGTCACTCGTCAAACCCGGTCTCTCTCACTCCCAGTTTCACTCGCCCTTGTCTCTTTCGCAACTGGTCTATCTCGACCCTGGTCTCTCTCTCGCCCCCAGTCTCTCTCTCTCTCGCCCCTAGTCTCTCTCTCACCCCCATCTCTCTCTCCTCCCCGGTCTCCCTTGCTCCCGTTCTCTCTCTCATGCCCAGTCTCTCTCTCTCGTTCCCGTTCTCTCTCTTGCCCCCGGTTTCTCTCTCGCCCCCCAGTCTCTCTCTCGTCCCTGGTTTCTCTCTCGCACCCAGTCTCTCTCTCGTCCCTGGTTTCTCTCTCGCCCCCAGTTTCTCTTTCGCCCCTGGTTTCTCTCTCGCCCCAGTCTCTCTCTCGCCCCCAGTGTCTCTCTCACCCCAAGTCTCTCTCTCACCCCCAGTTTCTCTCTCGCCCGCGGTCTCTCTCTCACTCCCGTTCTTTCTCTTGCCCCCGGTTTCTCTCTCGCCCCCAGTCTCTCTCTCGCCCCGGTTTCTCTCTCACCCCCAGTCCCTCTCTCACCCCCGGTTTCTCTCTCGCCCCCAGTCTCTCTCTCGCCCCTGGTCTCTCTCTCGCCCCTGGTTTCTCTCTCACCCCCCCGTTCTCTCTCTCGCCCCCGTTCTTTCTCACCCCCAGTCTCTCTCACGCCCCCGGTCTCTCTCTCGCCCCTGGTTTCTCTCTCGCCCCCAGTCCGTCTCTTGCCCCCAGTTTCTCTCTCGCCCCCGGTCTCTCTCTCGCCCCTGGTTTCTCTCTCGCCCCCAGTCTCTCTCTTGCCCCCGGTCTCTCTCTCGCCCCTGGTTTCTCTCTCACCCACCCGTTCTCTCTCTCGCCCCCATTCTCTCTCTCTCGCCCCCAGTCTCTCTCTCGTCCCTGTTTTCTCTCTCGCCCCCAGTCTCTCACTCGCCCCTGGTTTCTCTCTCAACCCCCGTTCTCTCTCTCACCCCCGCACTCTCTCACACCCGGTCTTTCTCTCGCCCCCGGTTTCTGTCTCGCCCCCAGTCTCTCTCTCGCCCCCGGTCTCTCCATCGACCCTGGTTTCTCTCTCACCCCCGCCGTTCTCTCTCTCGCCCCCGTTCTTTCTCATCCCCAGACTCTCTCACGCCCCCGGTCTCTCTCTCGCCCCCGTTCCCTCTCTTGCCCCCGGTTTCTCTCTCGCCCCCGGTCTCTCCCTCGCCCCGGTTTCTCTCTCACCCCCATTTTCTCTCTCGCCCCCAGTTTCTCTCTCGCTCCCTGACTCTCTCTCGCCCCCCGTTTCTCTCTCGCCCCCGGTTGCTCTCTCGCCCCCAGTTTCTCTCTCGCCCCCAGTTTCTCTCTCGCCCCCAGTCTCTCTCTCGCCCCTGGTCTCTCTCTCGCCCCTGGTTTCTCTCTCACCCCCCCGTTCTCTCTCTCGCCCCCGTTCTTTCTCACCCCCAGTCTCTCTCACGCCCCCGGTCTCTCTCTCGCCCCTGGTTTCTCTCTCGCCCCCAGTCTCTCTCTTGCCCCCGGTCTCTCTCTCGCCCCTGGTTTCTCTCTCACCCCCCCGTTCTCTCTCTCGCCCCCGTTCTTTCTCACCCCCAGTCTCTCTCACGCCCCCGGTCTCTCTCTCGCCCCTGGTTTCTCTCTCGCCCCCAGTCTCTCTCTTGCCCCCGGTCTCTCTCTCGCCCCTGGTTTCTCTCTCACCCACCCGTTCTCTCTCTCGCCCCCATTCTCTCTCTCTCGCCCCCAGTCTCTCTCTCGTCCCTGGTTTCTCTCTCGCCCCCAGTCTCTCACTCGCCCCTGGTTTCTCTCTCAACCCCCGTTCTCTCTCTCACCCCCGCACTCTCTCACACCCGGTCTTTCTCTCGCCCCCGGTTTCTGTCTCGCCCCCAGTCTCTCTCTCGCCCCCGGTCTCTCCATCGACCCTGGTTTCTCTCTCACCCCCGCCGTTCTCTCTCTCGCCCCCGTTCTTTCTCATCCCCAGACTCTCTCACGTCCCCGGTCTCTCTCTCGCCCCCGTTCCCTCTCTTGCCCCCGGTTTCTCTCTCGCCCCCGGTCTCTCCCTCGCCCCGGTTTCTCTCTCACCCCCATTTTCTCTCTCGCCCCCAGTTTCTCTCTCGCTCCCTGACTCTCTCTCGCCCCCCGTTTCTCTCTCGCCCCCGGTTGCTCTCTCGCCCCCAGTTTCTCTCTCGCCCCCAGTTTCTCTCTCGCCCCCAGTTTCTCTCTCGCTCCCGTTCTCTCTCTCGTCCCGCAATCTCTCTCTCGCTCCCGTTCTCTCTCTCGCCCCCGGTCTCTCTCTCGCCCCCAGTCTCTCTCTCGCCCCCGGTTTCTCTCTCGCCCCCGGTTTCTCTCTCGCCCCCAGTTTCTCTCTCGCTTCCGTTCGCTTTCTCACCCTCGGTCACTCTCACACCCCCGGTCTCTCTCTCGCCCCTGGTTTCTCTCTCGCCCCCAGTCTCTCTCTCGCCCCCAGTCTCTCTCTCGTCCCCGGTCTCCCTCGCTCCCGTTCTCTCCCTCAACCCGGTTTCTCTCTCACCCCCATTTTCTCTCTCGCCCCCAGTCTCTCTCTCGCCCCCGGTCTCTCTCTCGCCCCTGGTTTCTCTCTTGCCCCCAGTCTCTCTCTCGCCCCTGGTTTCTCTCTCACCCCCCGTTCTCTCTCTCGCCCCCGCTCTCTCTCACCCCCGGTCTCTCTCTCGCCCCCGGTGTCTCTCTCGCCCCCAGTCTCTCTCTCGCCCCCAGTCTCTCTCTCTCGCCCCGAGTCTCTCTCTCACCCCCAGTCTCTCTCTCGTCCCTGGTCTCCCTCGCTCCCGTTCTCTCTCTCGCCCCTGGTTCCTCTCTCACCCCCGGTCTCTCTCTCGCCCCTGGTTTCTCTCTCGCCCCCATTCTCTCTCTTGCCCCCGGTTTCTCTCTCGCCCCCAGTCTCTCTCTCGCCCCTGGTTTCTCTCTCGCTCCTAGTCCGTCTCTTGCCCCCAGTTTCTCTCTTGCCCCTGGTTTCTCTCTTTTCCCCAGTCTCTCTCTCTCTCTCTCGCCCCCGGTCTGTCACGTCACTCCTGGTCTATCATCACCCCCGGTCTCTCATCAACCCCGGTCTCCCTCGCTCCTGGTCTCCCTCGGCCTCAGTCTCTATCGTCCCTCGGTCTCTCTCTTCACCATTGGTCTCACTCACCCCCGGTCTCTCTTGTCGCCCCCGGTGTCTCTCGCCCCTGGTCACTCGTCAAACCCGGTCTCTCTCACTCCCAGTTTCACTCACCCCTGGTCTCTTTCGCACCTGGTCTATCTCGACCCTGGTCTCTCTCTCTCGCTCCCGTTCTCCTTCTCGCCCCCGGTCTCTCTCGCCCCCAGTCTCTCTCTCGCCCCCAGTCTCTCTCGAGCCCCTGGTCTCACTCGCCACCCCCTGTCTCTCTCACTCCCGTCTCTCTTTGCCCCCGGTCTCTCTCTCTTGCCCACGGTCTCTCTCACCCCCAGTCTCTCTCTCACCCCCGGTCTCTCTCTCGCCCCCGGTTTCTCGTTCGCCCCCAGTCTCTCTCTCGCCCCCAATCTCTCTCTCGCCCCCAGTCTCTCTCTCATCCCTGGTCTCCCTCGCTCCCGTTCTCTCTCTCGCCCCGGTTTCTCTCTCGCCCCCAGTCTCTCTCTCGCCCCCAGTCTCTCTCTCGCCCCTGGTTTCTCTCTCGCCCCCAGTCCGTCTCTTGCCCCCGTTCCCTCTCTCACCCCCGCTCTCTTCCAACCCCTGGTCTCTCTCTCGCCCCTGGTTTCTCTCTCGCCACCAGTCTCTCTCTCGCCCCCGGTCTCTCTCTCGCCCCTGGTTTCTCTCTCACCCCCCCGTTCTCTCTCTCGCCCCTGCTCTCTCTCACCCCCGGTCTCTCTCTCACCCCCGGTTTCTCTCTCGCCCCCAGTCTCTCTCTCGCCCCCAGTCTCTCTCTAGCCCCCAGTCACTCTCTCGCCCCCAGTCTCTCTCTCGTCCCCGGTCTCCGTCGCTCCCGTTCTCTGTCTCACCCCCGGTCTCTCCCTCGCTCCCCTTCTCTCTCTGGCCCCCGCTCTCTCTCACCCCCGGTCTCTCTCTCACCCCCGGTTTCTCTCTCGCCCCCAGTCTCTCTCTCGCCCCCAGTCTCTCTCTCGCCCCCAGTCACTCTCTCGCCCCCAGTCTCTCTCTCGTCCCCGGTCTCCGTCGCTCCCGTTCTCTGTCTCACCCCCGGTCTCTCCCTCGCTCCCCCTCTCTCTCTGGCCCCCGCTCTCTATCACCCCCGGTCTCTCTCTCTCCCCCCAGTCTCTCTCTCGCCCCCAATCTCTCTCTCGTCCCCAGTCTCCCTCGCTGCCATTCTCTCTCTTGCCCCCGGTTTCTCTCTTGCCCCCGTTTCTCTCTCGCCCCCGGTCTCTCTCTTGCTCCCGTTCTCTCTCGCCCCCAGTTTCTCTCTCGCCCCCAGTCTCTCTCTCGCCCCCAGTCTCTCTCTCGCCCCCAGTTTCTCTCTCGCCCCCGTTCTCTCTCTCGCCCCCAGTTTCTCTCTTGCCCCCGTTCTCTCTCTCGTCCCCGGTTTCTCTCTTACTCACGTTCTCTCTCTCGCCCCCAGTTTCTCTCGCGCCCCCAGTCTGTCTCTCGCCCCCATTCTCTCCCTCGCCCCCATGCTCTCTCTCGCCCCCGTTCTCTCTCTTGCCCCTGGTTTCTCTCTCGCCCCCGGTCTCTCTCTTGCCCCTGGTTTCTGTCTCGCCCCCAGTCTCTCTCTCGCCCCCAGTCTCTGTCTCTCTTGCCCCTGGTTTCTCTCTCGCCCCCAGTCTCTCTCTCTCTCTCGCCCCCGGTCTGTCTCATCACCCCGGTCTCTCTCTCTCTCTCGCTCCCGGTCTGTCTCATCACCCCGGTCTCTCTCTCTCTTGCCCCTGGTTTCTCTCTCGCCCCCAGTCTCTCTCTCTCTCTCGTCCCCGGTCTGTTTCGTCACTCCTGGTCTATCGTCACCCCCGGTCTCTCATCAACCACGGTCTCCCTCGCTCCCGGTCTCCCTCGGCCTCAGTCTCTATCGTCCTTCGTTCTCTGTCTTCACCATTGTTCTCACTCACCCCCAGTCTCTCTCGCCCCCAGTGTCTCTTGCCCCTGGTCACTCGTCAAACCCGGTCTGTCTCGCTCCCAGTTTCTCTTGCCTCCGGTCTCTCTCGTCACCCACAGTCTCTCGTCACCCCCTGTCTCTCTCTCCTCCGGTCTCTCTCATTCCCGATCACTCAGGTGCCCCCAGTCCCTCTCGCCCCCCGGTCTCTCTCACCCCCGGTCCCTTGTCACCCCCCGGTCTCTCTCGTCACTTCCTCTCTCTCTCACCCGCGGTCTCCCTCATCTCTCCCGGTCTCTCTCTCACACCCCGGTCTCTCTCACCCCACCAGGTCCCTCTCGATCCCCGACTCTCTCGTCCCCGGCCTCTCTCACCGTCCCCGGCCTCTCTTGCCTCCAGTCTCTCTCGTCGCCCCGGGTCTTGCGCCCCTCCCCGGTCTCTCTCACCCACCCCGTCTCTCTCTCTTGCCCCTGGTCTCTCTATCACCCCCGGTCGCTCTTTCCCCTCCGTCTCTCTCATCGACCCCGGTCTCTCATCGCCCCTGGTCTCTCGTCGCCCCTGGTCTCTCTCGCCTCCTGTCTCTCTCATCGACCCCGGTCTCTTACCCCTTCCCACACCCCCGGTCTCTCTCTCTTGCCCCGCTCTCTCTCTTCGACCCTGGTCTCTCTCTCGCTCCTGGTATCTCTTGCCCCTGGCTTCTCCCGTTGCCCCAGGTCTCTCTCCTAGCTCCCGGTCTCTCTCTCTCGCCCCTGGTCTCTCTTATCTCTCCCGGTCTCTCTAGCCCCCAGTCTCTCTCGCCCCTGGCCTCTCTCACGCCCCGGTCTCTCTCGCCCCCGGTCTCTCTTGTTGCCCCGGTCTCTCTCGTCTACCCCCTCTCTCTCCTCAGGCCCGGTCTCTCGTTGCCCCCGGTCTCTTGCCCCCCAGTCTCTCTCGTACCCGGTCTCTCGCAACCTCCCCGGTCTCGCCCCGGTCTCTCTCTCACCCCCATCTCTCTTGCCCCGCTCTCTTTCTTCGCCCCCGGTCTCTCACCCCCCTGGTCTCTCTTGACCCCGGTTTCTCTCGTCACCCCCTCTCTCTCGCCCCCGGTCACTCTCACCATCGGTCTTTCTCACTCCCAGTTTCTCGTCACCCCCGGTGTCTCGCCCCCAGTCTCTCTCGCCCCCAGTCTCTCTCTCGCCCCCAGTCTCTCTCGAGCCCCTGGTCTCACTCGCCACCCCCTGTCTCTCTCACTCCCGGCTCTCTTTGCCCCCGGTCTCTCTCTCTCACCCCAAGTCTCTCTCTCGCCCCTGTTTTCTTTCTCGCCCCCAGTCCGTCTCTTGCCCCCGTTCCCTCTCTCACCCCCGCTCTCTCCCACCCCCGGTCTCTCTCTCGCCCCTGGTTTCTCTCTCGCCACCAGTCTCTCTCTCGCCCCCGGTCTCTCTCTCGCCCTTGGTTTCTCTCTCACTCCCCCGTTCTCTCTCTCGCACCCGCTCTCTCTCACCCCCGGTCTCTCTCTCACCCCCGGTTTCTCTCTCGCCCCCAGTCTCTCTCTCGCCCCCAGTCTCTCTCTCGACCCCAGTCACTCTCTCGCCCCCAGTCTCTCTCTCGTCCCCGGTCTCCGTCGCTCCCGTTCTCTGTCTCACCCCCGGTCTCTCCCTCGCTCCCCTTCTCTCTCTGGCCCCCGCTCTCTCTCACCCCCGGTCTCTCTCTCTCCCCCCAGTCTCTCTCTCGCCCCCAGTCTCTCTCTCGTCCCCAGTCTCCCTCGCTGCCATTCTCTCTCTTGCCCCCGATTTCTCTCTTGCCCCCGTTTCTCTCTCGCCCCCAGTCTCTCTCTTGCTCCCGTTCTCTCTCGCCCCCAGTTTCTCTCTCGCCCCCAGTCTCTCTCTCGCCCCCAGTCTCTCTCTCGCCCCCAGTTTCTCTCTCGCCCCCGTTCTCTCTCTCGCCCCCAGTTTCTCTCTTGCCACCGTTCTCTCTCTCGTCCCCAGTTTCTCTCTTACTCCCGTTCTCTCTCTCGCCCCCAGTCTCTCTCTCGCCCTCAGTTTCTCTCTCGCCCCCATTCTCTCTCTCGTCCCCAGTTTCTCTCTCACTCCCGTTCTCTCTCTCCCCCCCAGTTTCTCTCTCACCCCCAGTTTCTCTCTCGCTCCCGTTCTCTCTCTCGCCCTCCAGTCTCTCTCTCACTCCCGTTCTCTCTCTTGCCCCCGGTTTCTCGCTCGCCCCCAGTCTCTCTCTCGCTCCCGTTCTCTCTCTTGCCCCTGGTTTCTCTCTCGCCCCCAGTCTCTCTCTTGCCCCCTGGTTTCTCTCTCGCCCCTTGTCTCTCTCTCACCCCCGTTCTCTCTCTTGCCCACGGTTTCTCTCTCGCCCCCAGTCTCTCTCTCGCCCCCAGTTTCTCTCTCACTCCCGTTCTCTCTCTCGTCCCCGGTTTCTCTCTCACCCCCAGTCTCTCTCTCACCCCCATTCTCTCTCTCACCCCCGTTCTCTCTCTTGCCCCCAGTCTCTCTCTCGACCCCAGTCACTCTCTCGCCCCCAGTCTCTCTCTCGTCCCCGGTCTCCGTCGCTCCCGTTCTCTGTCTCACCCCCGGTCTCTCCCTCGCTCCCCTTCTCTCTCTGGCCCCCGCTCTCTCTCACCCCCGGTCTCTCTCTCTCCCCCCAGTCTCTCTCTCGCGCCCAGTCTCTCTCTCGTCCCCAGTCTCCCTCGCTGCCATTCTCTCTCTTGCCCCCGATTTCTCTCTTGCCCCCGTTTCTCTCTCGCCCCCGGTCTCTCCCTTGCTCCCGTTCTCTCTCGCCCCCAGTTTCTCTCTCGCCCCCAGTCTCTCTCTCGCCCCCAGTCTCTCTCTCGCCCCCAGTTTCTCTCTCGCCCCCGTTCTCTCTCTCGCCCCCAGTTTCTCTCTTGCCCCCGTTCTCTCTCTCGTCCCCAGTTTCTCTCTTACTCCCGTTCTCTCTCTCGCCCCCAGTCTCTCTCTCGCCCTCAGTTTCTCTCTCGCCCCCATTCTCTCTCTCGTCCCCAGTTTCTCTCTCACTCCCGTTCTCTCTCTCGCCCCCAGTTTCTCTCTCACCCCCAGTTTCTCTCTCGCTCCCGTTCTCTCTCTCGCCCTCCAGTCTCTCTCTCACTCCCGTTCTCTCTCTTGCCCCCGGTTTCTCGCTCGCCCCCAGTCTCTCTCTCGCTCCCGTTCTCTCTTTTGCCCCTGGTTTCTCTCTCGCCCCCAGTCTCTCTCTTGCCCCCTGGTTTCTCTCTCGCCCCTTGTCTCTCTCTCACCCCCGTTCTCTCTCTTGCCCACGGTTTCTCTCTCGCCCCCAGTCTCTCTCTCGCCCCCAGTTTCTCTCTCACTCCCGTTCTCTCTCTCGTCCCCGGTTTCTCTCTCACCCCCAGTCTCTCTCTCACCCCCATTCTCTCTCTCTCCCCGTTCTCTCTCTCGCCCCCAGTCTCTCTCTCACCCCTGGTTTCCCTCTCGCTCACAGTCTCTCTCTCGCCCCCAATCTCTCTCTCGCCCCCAGTTTCTCTCTCACTCCTGTTCTCTCTCTCGTCCCCGGTTTCTCTCTCGCCCCCGTTCCCTCTCTTGCCCCCGGTTTCTCTCTCGCCCCCGGTCTCTCCCTCGTCCCGGTTTCTCTCTCACCACCATTTTCTCTCTCACCCCCAGTTTCTCTCTCGCCCCCTGACTCTCTCTCGCCCCCCGTTTCTCTCTCGCCCCCGGTTTCTCTCTCGCCCCCAGTTTCTCTCTCGCCCCCAGTTTCTCTCTCGCCCCCAGTTTCTCTCTCACTCCCGTTCTCTCTCTCGTCCCGCAATCTCTCTCTCGCTCCCGTTCTCTCTCTCGCCCCCGGTCTCTCTCTCGCCCCCAGTCTCTCTCTCGCCCCCGGTTTCTCTCTCGCCCCCGGTTTCTCTCTCGCCCCCAGTTTCTCTCTCGCTTCCGTTCTCTTTCTCACCCTCGGTCTCTCTCACGCCCCCGGTCTCTCTCTCGCCCCCGGTTTCTCTCTCGCCCCTGGTTTCTCTCTCGCCCCCAGTCTCTCTCTCGCCCCCGGTCTCTCTCTCGCCCCCGGTCTCTCTCTCACTCCCGTTCTCTCTCTTGCCCCCGGTTTCTCTCTCGCCCCTAGTCTCTCTCTCGCCCCGGTTTCTCTCTCGCCCCCGGTCTCTCTCTCGCCCCGGTTTCTCTCTCACCCCCCCGTTCTCTCTCTCGCCCCCGTTCTTTCTCATCCCCAGTCTCCCTCGCTCCCGTTCTCTGTCTCGCCCCTGGTTTCTCTCTCGACCCCAGTCTCTCTCTCGACCCCAGTCCCTCTCTCGCCCCTGGTTTCTCTCTCGCCCCCCAGTCCGTCTCTTGGCCCCGGTTTCTCTCTCGCCCACGGTCTCTCTCTCGCCCCTGGTTTCTCTCTCGCCCCCAGTCTCTCTCTCGCCCCCGGTCTCTTTCTCGCCCCTGGTTTCTCTCTCACCCCCCCGTTCTCACTCTCGCCCCCGGTCTATCTCTCGCCCCTGGTTTCTCTCTCACCCCCATTTTCTCTCTCGCCCCCGGTTTCTCTCTCGCTCCCAGTTTCTCTCTCGCCCCCAGTTTCTCTCACTCCCCCAGTTTCTCTCGCTCCCGTTCTCTCTCTCGGCCCCCAGTCTCTCTCACACTCCCGTTCTTTCTCTCGCCCCCGGTCTCTCTCTCGCCCCCACTCTCTCTCTCGCCCCCGGTTTCTCTCTCGCCCCCGGTTTCTCTCTCGCCCCCAGTTTCTCTCTCGCTTCCGTTCTCTTTCTCACCCTCGGTCTCTCTCACGCCCCCGGTCTCTCTCTCGCCCCTGGTTTCTCTCTCGCCCCCAGTCTCTCTCGCCCCCAGTCTCACTCTCGTCCCCGGTCTCCCTCGCTCCCGTTCTCTGTCTCGCCCCTGGTTTCTCTCTCGACCCCCGTCTCTCTCTCGACCCCAGTCTCTCTCTCGCCCCTGGTTTCTCTCTCGCCCCCAGTCCGTCTCTTGCCCCCGGTTTCTCTCTCGCCCCCGGTCTCTCTCTCGCCCCTGGTTTCTCTCTCGCCCCCAGTCTCTCTCTCGCCCCCGGTCTCTCTCTCGCCCTGGTTTCTCTCTCACCCACCCGTTCTCTCTCTCGCCCCCGCTCTTTCTTACCCCCGGTCTCTCTCTCGCCCCCTGTCTCTCTCTCGCCCCCAGTCTCTCTCTCGTCCCCGGTCTCCCTCGCTCCCGTTGTCTCTCTCGCCCCCGGTCTCTCCCTCGCTCCCGTTCTCTCTCTCGCCCCCGGTCTCTCTCTCGCCCCCGGTTTCTCTCTCGCCCCCGGTTTCTCTCTCGCCCCCAGCTTCTCTCTCGCTTCCGTTCTCTTTCTCACCCTCGGTCTCTCTCACGCCCCCGGTCTCTCTCTCGCCCCTGGTTTCTCTCTCGCCCCCAGTCTCTCTCGCCCCCAGTCTCACTCTCGTCCCCGGTCTCCCTCGCTCCCGTTCTCTGTCTCGCCCCTGGTTTCTCTCTCGACCCCCGTCTCTCTCTCGCCCCCAGTCTCTCTCTCACCCCTGGTTTCTCTCTCGCCCCCAGTCCGTCTCTTGCCCCCGGTTTCTCTCTCGCCCCCGGTCTCTCTCTCGACCCTGGTTTCTCTCTCGCCCCCAGTCTCTCTCTCGCCCCCGGTCTCTCTCTCGCCCTGGTTTCTCTCTCACCCACCCGTTCTCTCTCTCGCCCCCGCTCTTTCTTACCCCCGGTCTCTCTCTCGCCCCCTGTCTCTCTCTCGCCCCCAGTCTCTCTCTCGTCCCCGGTCTCCCTCGCTCCCGTTGTCTCTCTCGCCCCCGGTCTCTCCCTCGCTCCCGTTCTCTCTCTCGCCCCCGGTCTCTCTCTCGCCCCCGGTTTCTCTCTCGCCCCCGGTTTCTCTCTCGCCCCCAGCTTCTCTCTCGCTTCCGTTCTCTTTCTCACCCTCGGTCTCTCTCACGCCCCCGGTCTCTCTCTCGCCCCTGGTTTCTCTCTCGCCCCCAGTCTCACTCTCGTCCCCGGTCTCCCTCGCTCCCGTTCTCTCTCTCGCCCCTGGTTTCTCTCTCGACCCCCGTCTCTCTCTCGCCCCCAGTCTCTCTCTCGCCCCTGGTTTCTTTCTCGCCCCCAGTCCGTCTCTTGCCCCCGGTTTCTCTCTCGCCCCCGGTCTCTCTCTCGCCCCTGGTTTCTCTCTCGCCCCCAGTCTCTCTCTCGCCCCCGGTCTCTCTCTCGCCCCTGGTTTCTCTCTCACCCACCCGTTCTCTCTCTCGCCCCCATTCTCTCTCTCTCGCCCCCAGTCTCTCTTTCGTCCCTGGTTTCTCTCTCGCCCCCAGTCTCTCACTCGCCCCTGGTTTCTCTCTCAACCCCCGTTTTCTCTCTCACCCCCGCACTCTCTCACACCCGGTCTTTCTCTCGCCCCCGGTTTCTGTCTCGCCCCCAGTCTCTCTCTCGCCCCCGGTCTCTCTCTCGACCCTGGTTTCTCTCTCGCCCCCAGTCTCTCTCTCGCCACCAGGCTCTCTCTCGTCCCCGGTCTCCCTCGCTCCCGTTCTCTGTCTCGCCCCTGGTTTCTCTCTCGAACCCAGTCTCTCTCTCGCCCCCAGTCTCTCTCTCGCCCCTGGTTTCTCTCTCGCCCCCAGTCCGTCTCTTGCCCCCGGTTTCTCTCTCGCCCACGGTCTCTCTCTCGCCCCTAGTCTCTCTCTCACCCCCAGTCTCTCTCTCGTCCCCGGTCTCCCTCGCTCCCGTTCTCTCTCTCGCCCCTGGTTTCTCTCTCACCCCCGGTCTCTCTCTCGCCCCTGGTTTCTCTCTCGCCCCCATTCTCTCTCTTGCCCCCGGTTTCTCTCTCGCCCCTAGTCTCTCTCTCGCCCCCAGTCTCTCTCTCGCCCCTAGTCTCTCTCTCACCCCCAGTCTCTCTCTCGTCCCCTGGTTTCTCTCTCGCTCCTAGTCTGTCTCTTGCCCGCAGTTTCTCTCTTGTCCCTGGTTTCTCTCTTTTCCCCAGTCTCTCTCTCTCTCGCCCCCGGTCTGTCACGTCGTTCCTGGTCTATCTTCACCCCCGGTCTCTCATCAACCCCGGTCTCCCTCGCTCCAGGACTCCCTCGGCCTCAGTCTCTATCGTCCCTCGGTCTCTCTCTTCACCATTGGTCTCACTCAACCCCGGTCTCTGTTGTCGCCCCCGGTGTCTCTCGCCCCTGGTCACTCGTCAAACCCGGTCTCTCTCACTCCCAGTTTCACTCGCCCCTGGTCTCTTTCGCAACTGGTCTATCTCGACTCTGGTCTCTCTCTCTCGCTCCCGTTCTCCTTCTTGCCCCCGGTTTCTCTCTCGCCCCCCCGTCTCTCTCTCGTCCCCGGTCTCCCTTGCTCCCGTTCTCTCTCTCATGCCAGGTCTCTCTCTCTCGTTCCCGTTCTCTCTCTTGCCCCCGGTTTCACTCTCCACCCCCAGTCTCTCTCTCGTCCCTGGTTTCTCTCTCGCCCCCAGTCTCTGTCTCGCCCCCAGTCTCTCTCTCGCCCCCAGTTTCTCTCTCGCCCCCGGTCTCTCTCTCGCCCCCGGTCTCTCTCTCACTCCCGTTCTCTCTCTTGCCCCCTGTTTCTCTCTCGCCCCTAGTCTCTCTCTCGCCCCGGTTTCTCTCTCGCCCCCAGTCTCTCTCTCACCCCCGGTTTCTCTCTCCCCCCCAGTCTCTCTCTCGCCCCCGGTCTCTCTCTCGCCCCGGTTTCTCTCTCACCCCCCCGTTCTCTCTCTTGCCCCCGTTCTTTCTCATCCCCAGTCTCCCTCGCTCCCGTTCTCTGTCTCGCCCCTGGTTTCTCTCTCGACCCCAGTCTCTCTCTCGACCCCAGTCCCTCTCTCGCCCCTGGTTTCTCTCTCGCCCCCAGTCCGTCTCTTGCCCCCGGTTTCTCTCTCGCCCACGGTCTCTCTCTCGCCCCTGGTTTCTCTCTCGCCCCCAGTCTCTCTCTCGCCCCTGGTTTCTCTCTCGCCCCAAGTCTCTCTCTCGCCCCCAGTCTCTCTCTCGTGCCCGGTCTCCCTCCCTCCCGTTCTCTGTCTCGCCCCTGGTTTCTCTCTCGACCCCAGTCTCTCTCTCGCCCCCAGTCTCTCTCTCGCCCCTGGTTTCTCTCTCGCCCCCAGTCCGTCTCTTGCCCCCGGTTTCTCTCTCGCCCCAAGTCTCTCTCTCTCCCCTGGTTTCTCTCTCGCCCCCAGTCTCTCTCTCGCCCCCGGTCTCTCTCTCGCCCCTGGTTTCTCTCTCACCCCCCCGTTCTCTCTCTCGCCCCCACTCTTTCTCACCCCCGGTCTCTCTCTCGCCCCCTGTCTCTCTCTCGCCCCCAGTCTCTCTCTCGTCCCCGGTCTCCATCGCTCCCGTTCTCTCTCTCGCCCCCGTTCTCTCCCTCGCTCCCCTTCACTCTCTCGCCCCAACTCTCTCTCACCCCCGGTCTCTCTCTCTCCCCCAAGTTTCTCTCTCGCCCCCAGTCTATCTTTCCCCCCCAGTCTCTCTCTCGTCCCCATTGTCCGTTGCTCCCATTCTCTCTCTTGCCCCCAGTTTCTCTCTTGCCCCCGTTTCTCTCTCGCCCCCGGTCTCTCTCTTGCTCCCGTTCTCTCTCGCCCCCAGTTTCTCTCTCGCCCCCAGTCTCTCTCTCGCCCCCAGTCTCTCTCTCGCCCCCAGTTTCTCTCTCGCCCCCATTCTCTCTCTCGCCCCCAGTTTCTCTCTTGCCTCCGTTCTCTCTCTCGTCCCCGGTTTCTCTCTTACTCCCGTTCTCTCTCTCGCCCCCAGTTTCTCTCTCGTCCCCAGTCTATCTCTCGCCCCCAGTCTCTCTCTCGCCCCCAGTTTCTCTCTCGCCCCCATTCTCTCTCTCGTCCCCAGTTTCTCTATCACTCCCGTTCTCTCTCTCGCCCCCAGTTTCTCTCTCGCCCCCAGTCTGTCTCTCGCCCCCATTCTCTCTCTCGCCCCCATGCTCTCTCTCGCCCCCATTCTCTCTCTCGCCCCCAGTTTCTCTCTTGCCTCCGTTCTCTCTCTCGTCCCCGGTTTCTCTCTTACTCCCGTTCTCTCTCTCGCCCCCAGTTTCTCTCTCGCCCCTGGTCTCTCTCTTGCCCCTGGTTTCTCTCTCGCCCGCAGTCTCTCTCTCGCCCCCAGTCTCTCTCTCTCTCTTACCCCTGGTTTCTCTCTCGCCCCCAGTCTCTCTCTCTCTCTCGCCCCCCGTCTGTCTCATCACACCGGTCTCTCTCTCTCTCGCCCCCGGTCTGTCTCATCACCCCGGTCTCTCTCTCTCTTGCCCCTGGTTTCTCTCTCGCCCCCAGTCTCTCTCTCTCTCTCGCCCCCGATCTGTTTCGTCTCTCCTGGTCTATCGTCACCCCCGGTCTCTCATCAACCCCGGTCTCCCTCGCTCCCGGTCTCCCTCGGCCTCAGTCTCTATCGTCCTTCGTTCTCTCTGTTCACCATTGTTCTCACTCACCCCCAGTCTCTCTCGCCCCCAGTGTCTCTTGCCCCTGGTCACTCGTCAAACCCGGTCTCTCTCCCTCCCAGTTTCTCTTGCCTCCGGTCTCTCTCGTCACCCACAGTCTCTCGTCACCCCCTGTCTCTCTCGCCTCCAGTCTCTCTCGTTCCCGATCACTCAGGTGCCCCCAGTCTCTCTCGCACCCCAGTCTCTCTCACCCCCGGTCCCTTGTCACCCCCCCGGTCTCTCTCGTCACTTCCTCTCTCTCTCACCCGCGGTCTCCCTCATCTCTCCCGGTCTCTCTCTCACACCCCGGTCTCTCTCACCCCACCAGGTCCCTCTCGATCCCCGACTCTCTCGTCCCCGGCCTCTCTCACCGTCCCTGGCCTCTCTTGCCTCCAGTCTCTCTCGTCGCCCCCGGTCTTGCGCCCCTCCCCGGTCTCTCTCGCCCACCCCGTCTCTCTCTCTTGCCCCTGGTCTCTCTATCACCCCCGGTCGCTCTTGCCCCTCCATCTCTCTCATCGACCCCGGTCTCTCATCGCCCCTGTACTCTCGTCGCCCCTGGTCTCTCATCGCCCCTCGTCTCTCTCGCCTCCTGTCTCTCTCATCGACCCCGGTCTCTTACCCCTTCCCACACCCCCGGTCTCTCTCTCTTGCCCCGCTCTCTCTCTTCGCCCCTGGTCTCTCTCTCGCTCCTGGTATCTCTTGCCCCTGGCTTCTCCCGTTGCCCCTGGTCTCTCTCCTAGCTCCCGGTCTCTCTCTCTCGCCCCCGGTCTCTCTTATCTCTCCCGGTCTCTCTAGCCCCCAGTCTCTCTCGCCCCTGGCCTCTCTCACGCCCCGGTCTCTCTCGCCCCCGGTCTCTCTTGCTGCCCCTGGTCTCTCTCGTCTACCCCCTCTCTCTCCTCAGGCCCGGTCTCTCGTTGCCCCCGGTCGCTTGCCCCCCAGTCTCTCTCGTACCCGGTCTCTCGCAACCTCCCCGGTCTCGCCCCGGTCTCTCTCTCCCCCCCCATCTCTCTTGCCCCGCTCTCTTTCTTCGCCCCCGGTCTCTCACCCCCCTGGTCTCTCTTGACCCCGGTTTCTCTCGTCACCCCCTCTCTCTCGCCCCAGGTCTCTCTCGCCCCCGGTCACTCTCACCGCCGGTCTTTCTCACTCCCAGTTTCTCGTCACCCCCGGTGTCTCGCCCCCGGTCTCTCTCGCCCCCAGTCTCTCTCGCCCCCAGTCTCTCTCGAGCCCCTGGTCTCACTCGCCACCCCCTGTCTCTCTCGCTCCCATCTCTCTTTGCCCCCGCTCTCTCTCTCTTGCCCACGGTCTCTCTCACCCCCGGTCTCTCTCTTTACCCCCACTCTCTCGCCCCAGGACTCTCTCTCGCCCCTGGTCCCTCTCACCCTCGGTCGTTCTCGCCCACAGTCTCTCTTGTCGCCCCCAGTCTCTCATCACCCCTGGTGTCTCGTGCCCTGTCTCTCTCACCCACAGTCTCTCTCGCCCCCGGTCTGTCTCATTGCTCCCTGCCTCTCTCGCACCCAGCCTCTCTTGCTCCCGGTCTCTCTTGCTCCCGGTCTCTCTCTCTCGTCCCCAGTCACTCTCGGCCCCGGTCTCTCTTGACCCCACTTTCTCTCTCGCCCCCAATCTCTCTCGTCGCCCCTGGTGTGTCTCGTCTCCCCCTGTCTCTCGCCCCTGGTGTCTCTCACCGCAGGTCTCTTTTGCGTCCCGGTCTCTCTCGCTCCTGGTCTCTCTTGCCCCACCAGTCTATCTCGCCCCCCGCCCCCCCCCCCCACCCCGCGTTCTCTCTCACCCTCGGTCTCTCTCGCCCCTGGTCACTGTCACCCCCGGTCTCTCTCGTCACCCCGTCTCTCTTGCCCCCGGACTCTCTCTTGCCCCCGGTCTCTCTTCACCCCCGATCTCTCTCTCTTGCCCCCGGTATCTCTCGCTCCTGGTCTCTCTCGTCACCCCCTCCCTTTCACCCCTGGTCGCTTTCTCGCCCCCAATCTCACTCTCGTCCACTGTCTCTCTCGCCCCCTGGTCTCCCTTGTTGTTCCCCAGTCTCTCTCGCCCCCGGTCTCTCTCGTTGTCCCTGGTCTCTCGTCACCCCTGGGTCTCTCTCCACTCCAATCTCTCTCGCCCCCAGATACTTTCACCCCCCCCCCCGGTCTCTTTCGCCCCCGGTCTCTCTCTCTCACCCCCGGTCTCTCTCGTCACCCCCTCCCTCTCACTCTCGGTCTCCTTCTCGTCCCCAGTCTCTCTTCGCCTCCGGTCTCACTCTCTCGTCCCCTGTCTCTCTCGCCCCCGGTCTCTATTGTCGCAATCGGTCTCTTGTCACCCCCTGTTCTCTGTTGTCCCCAGTCTCTCTCAACCCCGGTCTCTCTTGTTGCCCCCAGTCTCTCGTCACCCCCAGTGTCTTGCCCCTGGTTTCTCACCCACAGTCTCTCTTGTCCCTGGTCTGTCTTATCGCTCACTGTCTCTCTCACACCCAGCCTGTCTCACTTCCCGGCCTCCCCTCGTTCACAGTCTCTCTCTCGCCCCCGGTCACTCTCACCCCCAGTCTCTCTCAACCCCACTTTCTCTCTCCCCCGGTCTCTCTCGTCTCCCCCTGTCTCTCACCCCCGGTCTCTCTCACCACATGTCTCTTTTGCACCCCGGTCTCTCTTGCCCCACCTGTCTCTCTCGCTCCCCACCCAGGTCTCTCTCGCACCCTGGTCTCTCTTCACCCCCTGTCTCTCTCTCTCTCTCTCGCCCCCGGTCTCTCTCGTCACCCCCTGTATCTCTCACCCCTGGTCTCTTTCTCGCCCTCCGTCTTTCTCACCCCCTGGTCTCTCTCCACCCCTGTCTTTCTCACCCCCGGTCTCTCTCACTCCCGGTCTGTCTCATTGCCCCCCATCCCTCTAGCCCCCCGGTCTCTCTCACAAACCCCTCTCTCTCACCCCCCGGTCTCTCTTCACCCCCCGGTCTCTCTGTCTCTCGCCTCCAGTCTCTCTCATCTCTGGTCTATCTTGTCACCCCCTCTCTCTCGCCCCCTGGCTCTCTTGCCCACAGTCTCTCTCACTCCCGGTCTGTCTCGTTGCCCCCCATCCCTCTAGCCCCACGGTCTCTCTCACAAACCCCTCTCTCTCACACCCCAGTCTCTCTTCACCCCCGGGCTCTCTCTCTCTCGCCTCCGGTCTCTCTCATCCCCGGTCTCTCTTGTCACTCTGTCTCTCTTGCCCCCGGGCTCTCTCTCGCCCTCGGTCTTTCTCACACCCGGTCTCTCTCTCGCCCCCGGTCTCTCTCGCCATCCATCTCTCTCTCGTCGTCCCCGTTCTCTCGTCACCCCTGGGTCTCCCTCCACCCCAATCTCTCTTGCCCCCAGTGTATTTTGCCCCCCCCGGTGTCTCTCGCCTCCCCTGGTCTCTCTTGTCTCCCCTGGTCTCTCTTCGCCCCTGGTCTCTCTCTCTCACCCCCAGTTTCGCTCACCCCTGGTCTCTTGTCATCCCCGGGTCTCTCTTGCCCCCAGTCTCTGTCGCCCCTGGTCTCTCTTGCTTCCCCCGGTCTCGCTCGGACCCCCAGTCTCTCTCGCTCCCCGGTCTCTTGTCACCCACAGTGTCTTGCCCCCGGTCACTCTCGTGTCCCCTGGTCTCTCTTGCCTGCCCCGGTCTCTCTCACCCCCAGTCTCTCTCGCCACCCGTCTCTCTCATCGTCCCCGGTCTCTCGTCACCCCGGGTCTCTCTCCACCCCAATCTCTCTTGCCCCCAGTGTCTTTCCCCCCCCCCGGTCCTTCTCGCCCCCGGTCTCTCTCGCCTCCCCTGGTCTCTCTTGCCAGCCCCGGTCTCTCGCCTCGGGTCTCTCTCTCTCTCACCTCCGGTCTCTCTCACCCCCAGTCTCTTGTCACCCCCAGGTCTCTCTCGCCCCCAGTGTCTCTCGCTTCCCCGGTCTCGCTCGGTCCCCTAGTCTCTCTAACCCCCCCCGGTCGCTCTTGTGACCCCTGGTCTCTCGTCACCCACAGTGTCTTGCCCCCGTTCTCTCTCTCCCACAGTCTCTCTCGCCCCCAGTCTGTCTTGTCTCTCACTGTCTCTATCACACCTGGCCTCTGTCCCTCCCCGGCCTCTCTCGCTCCTGGTCTCTCTCTAGCCCCTGGTCTCCCTTGACCCCACTTTCTCTTGCCCCCAGTCTCTCTTGTCGCCCCCAATCTCTCTCACCCCAGGTCTCATTTGCATGCCAGTCTCTCTCGCCCCTGGTCTCTCTTGCCCCACCTGTCTTCTAGCTCCCCCCCTCCCTGGTCTCTCTCGCCTCCACCCCCCCCCCCCCGGTCTCTCTTCACCCCTGGTCTCTCTCTCTCGTCACCCCCTCTCTCAACCCCCGGTCTCTCTCTCGCCCACGTCTCTCTCGCCCCCGGTCTCTCTTTCCCCCTCTCTTTCTCGCCCCCAGTCTCTCTTGCCCACAGTCTCCCTTGCCCCCGGTCTCTGCCCCCCTCACTCCCTTGCCCCCGGTCTCTAGTGTCGCCCCCGGTCTGTCGTCGCCCCCGATCGCTTGTCACCCCCGGCCTCTCACCCCAGTCACCATATCGCCACGGTCACACTCACGGTCCCAGTCTGTCTCATCGCCCCAGTCTCTCTTGTTAACCCCTCTCTCTTGCCCCCTCGGTTTCTCGTCACCGCCGGTCTCATGCTCGCGGTCTCTCTTGCTCCCGGTCTCTCATCACCCCCGTTCTCTTGCGCCCCGGTTCCTCTCAGCTCCCCGTTGTCTCTCGTCACTCCTGGTCTCTCTCGCCTCTGGTCTCTCTCGCCCCCAGTGTCTCTCACCCCCGCTCTCTTGCCCCCCGGTCTCTCTCGCCCAAAGTCTCTCTCCTCCACTCGCCCCCGTCTCTCGTCGCCTCCGGTGTCTCATCACACTTAGTCTCTCGCCGCCGGTCTCTCTCGCGTCTGGTATCTCTTGTCCCTGGTCTTTATCGTCGCCCCTGATCTCTTGTCAACCCCGGTCTCTCACTCCTGAACTTTCTCGCGTCCAGTCTCTCTCGCCGCCCCCGGTCTCTCTCTCGCCGCCTGTCTCTCTTTTGCGACGGTCTCTCTCTTCACCCCCCATCTCTCTCTTCACCCCCCGTCTCTCTCTTCACCCCCGTCTCTCTCTTCACCCCCATCTCTCTCTTCACCCCCCATCTCTCTCTTCACCCCCCGTCTCTCTCTTCACCCCCCATCTCTATCTTCACCCCCCGTCTCTCTCTTCACACCCCATCTCTCTCTTCACCCCCGTCACTCTCTTCACCCCCCATCTCTCTCTTCACCCCCCGTCTCTCTCTTCACCCCCCATCTCTCTCTTCACCCCCCGTCTCTCTCTTCACCCCCCATCTCTCTCTTCACCCCCCGTCTCTCTCTTCACCCCCCCATCTCTCTGTTCACCCCCCGTCTCTCTCTTCACCCCCCCCATCTCTCTCTTCAACCCCCGTCTCTCTCTTCACCCCCCGTCTCTCTCTTCACCCCCCCATCTCTCTCTTCACCCCCCGTCTCTCTCTTCACCCCCCCATCTCTCTCTTCACCCCCCGTCTCTCTCTTCACCCCCCGTCTCTCTCTTCACCCCCCCGTCTCTCTCTTCACCCCCCCATCTCTCTCTTCAGCCCCCCATCTCTCTCTTCACCCCCCGTCTCTCTCTTCACCCCCCATCTCTCTCTTCACCCCCCGTCTCTCTCTTCACCCCCCCATCTCTCTCTTCACCCCCCGTCTCTCTCTTCACCCCCCATCTCTCTCTTCACCCCCCGTCTCTCTCTTCAACTCCCATCTCTCTCTTCACCCCCCGTCTCTCTCTACACCCCCCCATCTCTCTCTTCACCCCCCGTCTCTCTCTTCACCCCCCGTCTCTCTCTTCACCCCCCGTCTCTCTCATCAGCCCCCATCTCTCTCTTCACCCCCCGTCTCTCTCTTCACCCCCCGTCTCTCTCTTCACCCCCCATCTCTCTCTTCACCCCCCGTCTTTCTCTTCACCCCCCATCTCTCTCTTCACCCCCCGTCTCTCTCTTCACCCCCCATCTCTCTCTTCACCCCCCGTCTTTCTCTTCACCCCCCATCTCTCTCTTCACCCCCCGTCTCTCTCTTCACGCCTCCATCTCTCTCTTCACCCCCATCTCTCTCTTCACCCCCCATCTCTCTCTTCACCCCCCCATCTCTCTCTTCACCCCCCATCTCTCTTCACCCCCCGTCTCTCTCTTCACCCCCCATCTCTCTCTTCACCCCCCCATCTCTCTCTTCACCCCCCGTCTCTCTCTTCACCCCCCATCTCTCTCTCACCCCATGTCTCTCTCTTCACCCCCATCTCTCTCTTCACCCCCCGTCTCTCTCTTCACCCCCCCATCTCTCTCTTCACCCCCCCATCTCTCTCTTCACCCCCCATCTCTCTCTCACCCCATGTCTCTCTCTCTCACCCCGGTTTCTCTCATCACCACCAGTCTTTCCCGTCGCCCCCGGTCGCTCTCGTCGCCCCCGATTTCTCTTGCTCCCTGGACTCTCACGTCACCCCCGGTCTCTGTCTCTCTCGGCTCCGGTCTCTCGCGTCGCCCCCCCCCGGGTACCTCTCGTCACCCCCGGTCTCTCTCGCGCCACCAGGTCTCTCTCACCCCACGGTGTCTCTCGCCCTGGTCTCTCTCGTTGCCCCCGGTCTCTTTCACCCTCTGGTCTCTAATCGGCCCCGGTCTCAGGTCACTCCCGGTCTCTCGCCCCCGATCTCTCTCGCCCCCGATCTCTCTCGCCCCGGGTCTCTCTTGTCACTCCCTCTCTCTCATCCCCAGTCTTTCTTGCCCCCGGCCACTCTCTCACACCCCAGCCTGTCTCGCACCCAGTCTCTCTCGCACCCCCCATCTCTCTCGCCCCCGGTCTCCCTCTCGCCACGGTCTCTCTCTCTCGCTCCCGGTCTGTCTTGTTGCCAACAGTCTCTCTTGTCAACCCCTCTCTCTCGTCCCCGGTCTTTCTCATCACCCCAGGTGCCTCAGTCACCAGTCTCTCTCCCCCACCGGTCTCACGTCAGCCCCGGTCTCTCGGCACCCCTGGTCACTCTCACTCACGGTGTCTCTCGTCACCCCCTTTCTCTCACCACACCGGTCTCTCTTGTCTCCGGTCTCTCTCGCCGCCCCCGGTCTCTTTCACCCCCCGGTCTCTCTCGTCGCTGATCTCTCTCCCCCACTGGTCTCTTGTTTGCCCTGGTCTCTCGGCACCCCTGGTCTCTCTCACCCCCAGTCTCTCTCGCCACCCCGGTCTGTCTCACCCCCAGTCTCTCTCGCCATCCCGGTCTGTCTCACCCCCAGTCTCTCTCGCCCCGGTCTCTCTCTTTGCCCCCTCGGTCTCTCTCGCCCCGGTCTCTCTCTTTGCCCCCTCGGTCTCTTTCGCCCCCGGTCTCTCTCTTTGCCCCCCCGGTCTCTCTCGCCCCCGGTCTCTCTCTTTGCCCCCCCGGTCTCTCTCGCCCCCGGTCTCTCTCTTTGCCCCCCTGGTCTCTCTCGCCCCCAGTCTCTCTCTTTGCCCCCCCGGTCTCTCTCGTCCCCGAGCTGACTCGCCCCAGGTCTCTCGCCCACCCCCAGTCTCTCTCCCCCACGGTCTCTTTCGCCCCCTGGTCTCTCTCGCCCCCAGTTTCTCTTGTCATCCCCTGTCTCTCGTCACCCCCGGTGTCTCGCTCCCCCCCTCCACCCCGTCTCTCTTGGCCCAGTTCTCTCTCTCACACCCCAGTCTGTCTCGTACGATCTCTCTCGCGTCACTCCCTCTCTCTCCCCCACGGTCTCTCTCGCCCTCGGTCTCTCTTGCCCCCATCTCTCTCGTCCCTGGTCTGTCTTGTCGCCTCCGGTCTCTCTCCTCGCCCCCGTCTCTCTTTCACAACGGTCTCCCTCTCGAGCCCGGTCTGTCTCGTTGCCCCCAGTTTCTCTTGTCAACCCCTCTCTCTCGCCCCAGGTCTCTCTTACCCCCGGTCTCTCATCCCCGGACTCTCTCGCCCCCCCCCCTCCCCCGGTCTCTCTCACTCGCCCTGGTCTCTCGTCATCCCCTTTCTCTCACCCCCCGGTGTCTTTCACCCCCCGATTCCACTCGCCACCCTGGTCTCTTTCACCCCCGGTCTCTCTCTCTCTCTCTCTCCCCGAAGGTCTATCTTGCCCCTGGTCTTTTTCGCCCCCTCTGGTCTCTCTCGCCCCCATGCCTCTCTTTGCCCCCTGTCTCTCTCTTGCCCCCGGTCTCACTCGTCAGAACCTCTCTCTCATCCCCGATCTCTCTTGCCCCTGGTCTCTCATCACCCCCGGTGTCTCGCCCCCGACCCCCGTCTCTGTCAACCCCAGTCTCTCTCACCCCCAGGCTCTCTCGCCTGGTATCTCGCGTCACTCCCTCTCTCTCATCCCCAGTTTCTCTTGCCCCAGGTCTCTCTCTCACACCCCGGTCTGTCTCGCCCTGATCTCTCTCACACCCCCACTCTCTCTCCCCCAAGGTCTCTCTCGCCCCCAGTCTCTCTCGTCGCCCCAGGTGTCTCTCGTACCCCCAGGTCTCTCTTGCCCTGCGGTGTCTCTTGCCCCGGTCTCTCTCGTCACCCCCGTCTGTCTTGTCACCCCCGGTCTCTCGTCGCCCCCGGTCTCTCGTCAATCCCGCTCTTTCGCTCACGGTTTCTCTTGACCCGGTCTTTCTAGCCCCCTGGTCTCTCTCGCAAACCCGTTTCTCTCGCCCCACCCCGGTCTCTCTCACTCCCCGGTCTCTCTCTTGCCCCCAGTCTCTCTTGTCAACCCCTCTCTCTCACCCTCGGTCTCTCTCGCCCCCGATCTCTCTCGCCCCCGGTCTCTCTCACCCTCGGTCTCTCTCGCCCCTGGTCTCTCTCACCCTCGGTCTCTCTCGCCCCCGGTCTCTCTCGCCCCCGCTCTCTCTCACCCTCGGTCTCTCTCGTCCCTGGTCTCTCTCGCCCACAGTCTCTCTCGCCCCCGGTCTTTCTCATCGCTCCCTGTCTCTCTTGCACCCGGCCTCTCTCACTTCCCGGCCTCTCGCCCCTGGTCACTCACCCCTGGTCTCTCTCTCGCCCCTGGTCACTCACCCCAGGTCTTTCTTACCCCTGTTTCTCATCACCCCCCAGTGTCTCACCCCTGGTCTCTCTTGCCCACAGTCTCTCTTGCCCCTGGTGTGTCTCATCGCTCCCTGTCTCTTTAGCACCTGGCCTCTCTCACTTCCCGGCCTCTCTTGCTCCCGGTCTCTCTCTTTCCCCCGGTCTTTCTAGCCCCCTGGTCTCTCTCGCAATCCCGTTTATCTCGCCCCACCCGGCCTCTCTCGCTCCCCGGTCTCTCTCTTGCCCCCAGTCTCTCTCTCCCCCGGTCTCTCTCGCCCCCGGTCTGTCTTATCGATCTCCCGTTCTCTCTCTCCCCCCCTGGTATGTTTCGTCACCCTGGTCTCTCTTGTCAATCCTGCACTCTCGCCCCTGGTCTCTCTTGCTCCCATTCTCTTTTGCCCCCGGTCTCTGTCACCCCTGGTCTCTCTCACTCCAAGTCTCTATTGTTGCCCCCTGTCTCTCGTCACGCCCGGCCTCTCTCACCCCCAGTCTCTCTCGCCCCAGTCCTTTCTCAACCCCCCCCCCCCCGCAGTCTCAAGCCCCCCAGTCTCTCTCGCCCCCTTTCTCTCTTGGCCCCCAGTCTTTCTCGTCGCCGGTCTCTCTCCCCCACCGGTCTCTCGTTGGCCCCTGTCTCTCGGCACCCCGGTCTCTCTCAACCCTGGTCTCTCTCGTCACCCCCCGGTCTCTCTCACCCCTGGTCTCTCTTTGCCCCCCCGGTCTCTCACTCGCTCCCGGTCTCTCTCGTCGCCCCCGGTTTCTCTCGCCTCTGGTCTCTCTCGCCTCCTGTCTCTCTTTGCCCCCTGACTCTCTCTCTTGCCCCCGGTCTCTCTCACTCTCGGTCTCTCTCGCCCCCAGTCTCTCGCCCCCCCGGTCTCTCTCACTGCCCGGTCTCTCTCTTGCCCCCAGTCTCTCTTGTCAACCCCTCTCTCTCACCCTCGGTTTCTCTCGCCCCCGGTCTCTCTCGCCCCCGGTCTCTCTCGCCCCCGGTCTCTCTCACCCTCGGTCTCTCTCGCCCCTGGTCTCTCTCACCCTCGGACTCTCTCGCCCCCAGTCTCTCTCGCCCCCGCTCTCTCTCACCCTCGGTCTCTCTCGTCCCTGGTCTCTCTCGCCCACAGTCTCTCTCGCCCCCGGTCTTTCTCATCGCTCCCTGTCTCTCTTGCACCCGGCCTCTCTCACTTCCCGGCCTCTCGCCCCTGGTCACTCACCCCTGGTCTCTCTCTCGTCCCTGGTCACTCACCCCCGGTCTTTCTTACCCCTGTTTCTCATCACCCCCCAGTGTCTCACCCCTGGTCTCTCTTGCCCACAGTCTCTCTTGCCCCTGGTGTGTCTCATCGCTCCCTGTCTCTTTAGCACCTGGCCTCTCTCACTTCCCGGCCTCTCTTGCTCCCGGTCTCTCTCTTGCCCCCAGTCTCTCTCTCCCCCGCTCTCTCTCGCCCCCGGTCTGTCTTATCGATCTCCCGTTCTCTCTCTCCCCCCGTGGTATGTTTCGTCACCCTGGTCTCTCTTGTCAATCCTGCACTCTCCCCCCTGGTCTCTCTTGCTCCCATTCTCTTTTGCCCCCGGTCTCTGTCACCCCTGGCCTCTCTCAATCCAAGTCTCTATTGTTGCCCCCTGTCTCTCGTCACGCCCGGCCTCTCTCACCCCCAGTCTCTCTCGCCCCCGTGCTTTCTCAACCCCCCCCCCCCCCCGCAGTCTCAAGCCCCCCCAGTCTCTCTCGCCCCCTTTCTCTCTTGGCCCCCCAGTCTTTCTCGTCGCCGGTCTCTCTTCCCCACTGGTCTCTCGTTGGCCCCTGTCTCTCGGCACCCCGGTCTCTCTCAACCCTGGTCTCTCTCGTCACCCCCCGGTCTCTCTCACCCCTGGTCTCTCTTTGCCCCCACGGTCTCTCACTCGCTCCCGGTCTCTCTCGTCGCCCCCGGTTTCTCTCGCCTCTGGTCTCTCTCGCCTCCTGTCTCTCTTTGCCCCCTGACTCTCTCTCTTTACCCCGGTCTCTCTCACTCTCGGTCTCTCTCGCCCCCAGTCTCTCGCCATCCCCGGTGTCTCCCCCCCGGTCTCTCTCGCCCACAGTCTCTCTCGCCTCCGATCTGTCTCATTGCTCCCTGTCTCTCTTGCACCCGGCCTCTCTCGCTTCCCGGTCTCTCAACCCCGGTCTCTCTCTCGCCCCTGGTCACTCACCCCCGGTCTTTCTTACCACCGTTTCTCATCACCCCCGGTGTCTCACCCCTGGTCTCTTTCACCCACAGTCTCTCTTGCCCCTGGGTGTCTCATCGCTCCCTGTCTCTTTAGCACCTGGCCACTCACTTCCCGGCCTCTCTTGCTCCGGGTCTCTCTCTTGCCCCCAGTCTTTCTCGCCCCCTGGTCTCTATCGCAAACCCGTTTCTCTCGCTCCCCAGTCTCTCTTGCTCCCCGGTTTCTCTCTTTCCCCCCAGTCTCTCTCTCCCCCGGTCTCTCTCGCCCGCGGTCTCTCTCGTCCCCGGTCTGTCTTATCAACCTCCCGGTCTCTCACTCACACCCCCGGTCTGTCTCATCACTCCCTGTCTCTCTTGCACCCGGCCTCTCTTGCTTCCCGGCCTCTCGCCCCTGGTCACTCACCCCCGGTCTTTCTTACCCATGTTTCTCATCACCCCCGGTGTCTCACCCCCTGTTCTCTCTTGCCCACAGTCTCTCTTGCCCCTGGTGAGTCTCATCGCTCCCTGTTTCTTTAGCACCTGGCATCTCACTTCCCGGCCTGTCTAGCCCCCCGGTCTCTCTCTTGCCCCCGGTCTTTCTAGCCACCCGGTCTCTCTCTCTCACCCCCCACTCTCTCTCACCTCCCGGTCTCTCTCGCACCAGGTCTCTTTCGTTGCCCCCGGTCTCTCTCACGCCCCCGTCCCTCTTGCCACGGTCTCTCATCCCCCGTCTCTCTCGTCACCCCAATTCTATCGCCCCCACTCACCTCTCGCCCCCGGTCTCTAGCCATCACCCCCCAACCCCCGGTATCTCTCACCTCCCCAGTCTCTCTCAACCCCCCAGTCTCTCTCACCCCCCCCCAGTCTCTCTCACCCCCGTTCCTCTCTAGCCCCCGACCTCTCATCCCTGGTCTCTCGCCCCCGGTGTCTCTCGTCATCCCCTTTCTCTCACCCCAGTGCCTCTCGCCCCCGGCCTCTCTCTTTCGCCCCCAGTTTCTCTCGTTGCCGCCGGTCTCTCCCATTACCCCTGGTCTCTCTCGCCCTTGATCTCTCTCATCCCCCCAGTCTCTCTCACCCCCGGTCTCTCTCGTCACCCCCTTTCTATCGCCCCTAGTCTCTATCTCCCCCCCAGTCCCTCTCGCTCCGCCCCGGTCTGTCTCGCTCCTGGTCTCTCTCGCTCCCGGTCTCTCTCCCCCCCGCTCTCTCTCGCTCCCGCTCTCTCTCGCACCCAGTCTCTCTTGTTGCCCCCGGTCTCTCGTCACCCCTGGCGTCTCGCCCCCCGGTCTCTCTCGCCCACAGTTTCTCTCGACCCCTGTCTCTCTCGCACCCGTTCTCCCTCGCTTCCCCCCGGTCTCTGTCGTCACTCCCGGCCACTCTCGTTGCCCCCGGTCTCTCTCATGGCCCCCGGTCTATCTCATCACACCCTCTCTCTCGCCCCCGGTCTCTCCGGTCACCCCCGGTCTCTCTCGCCCCCACCCCCCCACACACCACCACCCCCGCACCCCTGGTCTCTCTCACTCCAATCTCCCTCGCCCTGGTCTCTCTCCCAACCCTGGTCTCTCACATCACCCCATTCTCTTTCTCGTCGCCCCCCCATCTCTCTTATCTCCTCCGGTCTCTTGTCACCCCTGGTCTCTTGTTCCCGGTCTCTCTTGACCTGGTATTTCTCGCCCCCAGTGACTCTTGCCGTCTCCTGGTGTCTCTCGCCCCCGTGCTCTCTTGCTCCCCCCCCCACAGGTCTCAAGCCCCCCAGTCTCTCCCATCACCCCCTTTCTCTCGCCCCCAGTCTCTCCAATCCCCCCGGTCTCTCTCGCCCCCGGGTCTCACTCTCATCTCCCGGTCTCTCTCGCACCAGATCTCTCTCTCGTTGCCCCCAGTCTCTCTCATCCCCGACACCTCCCGGTCTCTCTCGCCATGGTCTCTCACCCCCGGTCTCACTTGTCACCCCTTTTCTCTCACCCCCAGTCTCTCTCTCCCCCGGCCTCTCGCCCCCGGTCTCTCGCCCCCGGTCTATCTTGCCCATGCTCTCCTGTTGCCCCCTGCTACCTCTCGTTGACCACGGTCTCTCTCGTCACTGCCGGTCTCTTGTCACCCCCTATCTCTCACCCACAGTCTCTCTCGCCCTCGTCCTCTTTCGCCAACAGGTCTCTCTTGCCCCTGGTCTTTTGCCCCCCCCCGGCCTCTCTCGCGCCTGGTCTCTTGCCCCCACCCCTCTCTCTCGACCACCCCCTCCCCGGTATCTCTCGACCCCGTTCTCTCTCATCCCTGGTCTCTCTCGTCACTCTGTTTCTCTTGCCCCTGCTCTCTCACGCACCCAGTCTCTCTCTCCCCCGGTCTCTCTCGCCCACAGTTTCTCTTGACCCCTGTCCCTCTCGCACCCGTTCTCCCTCGCTTCCCCTGGTCTCTGTCGTCACTCCCGGCCACTCTCGTTGCCCCAGTCTCTCTTGTTGCCCCCATTGCCTCGTCACCCCTGGTGTCTTGCCCCCGGTCTCTCTTCGCCCTCGGTCTCTCTCTCGCCCCCAGTCTCTCTCTCCAGTCCCCAGTCTCTCTCTCACTTCCCCGGTCTCTCTCTCCCAGGGTCTCTCTCGTCCCCGTCTCTCTTGTCACCCCCCTCTCTTGCCCCCGGTCTCTCTCGCACCCCTGGTCTCTCTCGCCCCCTGTCTCTCTCTCGCCCCCGGTCTGTCTTGTCACCCCGGTCTCTCTCGTGAACCCCTCTCTCTCGCCCCCTGTCTCTCTCTCGCCCCCGGTCTGTCTTGCCCCCGGTCTCTCTTGCTGCCCCGGGACTCTCTCTCGTGCCACCCCAGTCTCTCTCTGGCACCCCCGGTCTCTCTCACCCCCGGTCTCTCTAGCCCCTGGTCTCTCTCGCCCCCGGTCTCTCTCACCCCCGGTCTCTCTCTCAGCCCCGGTCTCTCTCACCCTCGGTCTCTCTCTCGCCCCTAGTCTCTCTTGCCCCCCGGTCTCTCTCGCCTCCGGTCTCTTTAGTCCCGGTCTCACTCGGCCCCTGGTCTCTCTCGCCTCTGGTCTCTTTAGTCCCGGTCTCTCTCGCCTCCGGTCTCTTTAGTTCTGGTCTCTCTCGCCTCTGGTCTCTTTAGTCCCGGTGTCTCGCGCCCCCTGGTCTCTCTCGCCTCTGGTCTCTTTAGTCCTGGTCTCTCTTGACCCTGGTCTCTCTCTCCCCCGGACTCTCTCGACCCTGGTCTCTCTCTCGCCCCCGTCTCTCTTGCCCCCGGTCTCTTTTGCCCCCGGTCTCTCTCGCACCCAATCTCTCTCGTCAAGCCCTCTCTCTCACCCCCAGTCTCTCTCTCGCCCCCTGGTCTCTCTCGCCCCCGGTCTCTTTAGTCCTGGTCTCTCTCGCCCCCGGTCTCTCTCGACCCCGGCCTCTCTCTTGCCCCCATTCTCTCTCGCCCCTGGTCTCTCTCGCTCCCCCAGTCTCTCTTGCACCCCCGGTCTCTTTAGCCCCCGGTCTCTCTCTCGACCCCATTCTCTCTCTTGACCCGTCTCTCTCGCCCCTGGTCTCTCTCTCGCCCCCGGTCTCTCTCTCGCCCCCGGTCTCTCTCTCGCCCCCGGTCTCTCTCGTGCCCGGTCTCTCTCTTGCCCCCGTCTCCCTCGCCCCCGGTCTCTCTCGCCCCCGGTCTCTCTCGTCCCTGTTCTTTCTCGCCCCTGGTCTCTCTTTTGCCCCCGTCTCTCTCGCCCCTGGTCTCTCTCTCGCCCCCTATATCTCTCTCGCCCCCGGGCTCTCTCACCCCCGGGCTCTCTCGCCCCCGGTCTCTCTCGCCCCCGGTCTCTGATCACTTCTGGTCTCTCGCGCCCCAGTCTCTCTTGGCACCCCCGGGTCTTTCATCACCCCTGGGCTCTCTCGCCTCTGATCTCTCTCGTCCCTCGGTCTCTCTCGCCCCCTGGTCTCTCTCGCTCCAGTCTCTCTCTCAGGTGCCCCTGGTCTCTCTCGCCCCCCGCTCTCTCTCGCCCCCGGTCTCTTGTCAACCCCCTCCCCGGTCTCTCTCACCCCTAGTCTCTCTCCCCCACCCCCGGTCTCTAATCGGCCCCAGTTTCTCATCATCCCCAGTCTCTTGCTCTGGGTCTCTCTCGCCTATGGTATCTCTCGTCGCCCCCGGTCCCCCTCGTTGACCCCGTCTCTCGTTGCCCCCGGTCTTTCTCGACCCGTTCTCTCTCGTTGCCTCCGATTTCTTGTCACCCCCTGTTTCTCTCGTCTCTGGTCTCCCTTGTCGCCCCCGGTCTCTCTCACCCCAGTTCTCTCTCTTTGCCTGTGGTCTCTTGTCACTCCGGGTCTCTCTCACACCCCCACCCCCCTACCCCGGTCCCTCTCGCCCCCGGTCTCTCTCACTCCCGGTCTCTCTTGCCCCCGGTCTCTCTTTTTGACCCCGGTCTCTTGTCATCCCCGATGTCTTGCCCCCTGTCTCCCTTCTTCCTTGGTCTCTCTCTCGTCCCCTGTCTCTCTTGTCACCCTCTCTCTCGCCCCCAGTCTCTCTCACCCCCCTGTTCTCTCTCGCCGTCGGTCTCTCTCATCCTTGGTCTCTGTCACCTCTCACCTCCTGGTGTCTGATCGACCTCAGTCTCTCATCGACCCGGTCTCTCGTCACGCACAGTCTCTCAACCCGGTCTTTCTCGCCCCCGGTCTCTCTCGCCGCCCCTGGTCTTTCTCTTACCCCCGGTCTCTCTCTTGCCCCTCTGTCTCTCTCTCGCACCTCCCCCCGTCTCTCTCTCTCGCCGCCACCCCCGTCTCTCTCTCTCGCCCCCAGTCTGTCTTATCGTCCAGGTCTCTCTTGTCAACCCCTCTCTCTCGCCCCCCATCTCTCGCATCACCCCCGGGTCTCTCTAATCTCCCCCGGTCCCTCTCTTGCTCCCCCTCCCCTTCTCTCTCTCTCTCGCCCCACCCCGTCTCTCTCTCTCTCACCCCCCCTCCGTCGCTCTCTCTCTCGCCCCCGGTCTCTCTTGTCAACCCCTCTCTCTCACCCCCAGTCTCTCGCATCACCCCCGGCTCTCTTATCTCCCCCAGTCTCTCTCTCTTACACCTCCCCCCCCCCCACCGCCGGTCTCACTCTTGCCACGGGTCTCTATCGCCCCCCGGTCTCTCTCTCTCGCCACGGTCTCTCCCTTGTCCCCTGTCTGTCTTGTTGCCCCAGTCTCTCTTGTGGACCCCTCTCTCTCGCCCCCGCTCTCTCCCCGACTTCGGTCTCTCTCTCGCCCCCCTGTCTGTCTCGTCTCCGGTCTGTCTTGCCCCCGGTCTCTCTCGCTGCCCCCGGTCTTTCTTTACCCTGTCTCTGTCTCTCGCCCCCGGTCTTTCTCGTCAACCCCCCTCTCTCTCGCCCCCAGTCTCTCTCATCACCCCCGGTTTCACTTATCTCACCGGGTCTCTCTCGCCCCTGATCTTGATCATCCCCGGTCTCTCTCTTGCCTCCCCAGTCTCTCTCTCTCACCTCCCCGGTCTCTCTCTCCCGCACCCGGTCTGTCTCGTCACCGCGGTCTCTCTTGTGAACCCCTCTCTCTCACCCGCGGTCCCTTTGCCCCCGATTTCTCTCTCACCCTCAGTCTCTTTCTCACCCCCGGTCTCTATCGCCACCGGTCTATCTCGCACTCCCTGTTCTCTCTCTCACGCCCTTGGTCTCTCTCTCACCCTCCTGGTCTCTCTCTCACACCCAGTTTCTCTCTGGCCCCCGGTCTCTCTTCGCCCACAGTCTCTCTCATCAACCCCTCTCTCTCGACCCAGTCTCTCTCTTCATCTCTCTTATCTCCCCCGGTCTCTTTCTCGCCCCTGGTCTCTCTCACTCCCTGTCTCTCATCGCCACCGGTCTCTCAAACCCGTCTCTCATCGCTGCCGGTCTGTTATTGCACCCGGGCTCTGGTCACACCTGATCTCTCTTGCCCCGGTTCCTCTTGCCCCCGGTCTCTCTCTTGCCACGGGTCTCTATCGCCCCCAGGCTCTCTCTCTCTCGCTACGGTCTCTCTCTTGCCCCCGTTCTGTCTTGTTGCCCCAGTCTCTCTCGTGAACCCCTCTCTCTCGCCCTTGGTCTCTTCCCCCACCCCCCCCACCCCCGGTCGCTCTCTCACCCCCGGTTTCTATCATCCCTGGTCTTTATCGCCCCGGTCTCTCTCTCTCTTGCCACAGTCGCTCTCTCGCCCCCGGTTTGTCTCATCACCCTGGTCTCTCTTGTGAACCCCTCTCTCGCCCCAGTCACTCTCACCCCCGGACCCTCTCTCCCTCGTGCCCCCGGTCTCTCTCTCACCGCCCCCCCACCGGTCTCACTCTTGCCCCTGGTCTCTCTCGCCCCTGGTCTCTCTTGCTGCCCTGGGACTGTCTCTTTCTCGCCCCTGGTCTCTCTCTCGTCCCCCAGTCTCTCTCTCACTCCCTGTCTCTCATCGCCCCCGCTCTCTCATTTCCCCCGGTCTCTCTTGCCCCCCGGTCTTTTTTGTTGCCCCCGGTCTCTCATCGCCCCAGTGTCGATTGCCCCCGATCTCTCTCGTTGCTCCCGGTCTCTCATTGCCCCCAGTCTCTCTTCAACCCCAGTCTCTCTCGTACCCGGTCTGTCTTGTCACCCCCTCTCTCTCGCCCCCAGTCTCCCTCTCACCACGGTCTCACTCTCACTCTCGCTCTCACTCTCACTATCTTGTTGCCAACAGTCTCTCTTGTCAACCGTTCTCTCATCCCCCCGGTCTATCTCTTGTCCCCGGTCTCTCAGGTATTCAGGCTCTCATCAACCCCAGTCTCTCGCCCCCGGTCTCTCTCGACCCGGTCTTTCTTTCCACCGCAGTTCGTCTCGCCCCCGGTCTGTCTCACCCCCGGTCTCTCTCATCACTCCTGGCCTCGCTCATCGCCCCCAGTCTGTCTCGTCATCCCCAGTCACTCTCACCCCCAGTCTCTCTCATCCCCCCTACCCCAGTCTCTCATTGCCCCCGTCTCTCTCTAGCCCCCCCGGTCTCTCTCGCTGCCCCAGGACTCTCTCTCGTGCCCCCGGTCTCTCTCTCTCTCGCATCCCCCCCACCCCGCCCACCCCCCTGGGCTCTCTCTCAACCCGGGTCTCTTTCACCCCCCGGTCTCTCTCGCCCCTGGTCTCTCTCGCTCCCGGTCTGTCTTATCACCAACAGTCTCTCTTGTCAACCCCTCTCTCTCACCCCCGGTCTCTCATCTCACCCTGTCTCTCATGCCCCCGGTCTCTCACGCCCCCGGTCTCTTTTCACCCCCGGAGTCTCGGCCCCGGTCTCTCACGCCCCCGGTCTCTTTTCACCCCCGGTCTCTCATCTCACCCTGTCTCTCACACCCCCGGTCTCTCACGCCCCCGGTCTCTCTTCGCCCCCAGTCTCTTTTCACCCCCGGTGTCTTGACCCCGGTCTCTCTTCGCCCCCGGTCTCTCTCTTGCCCCATTCTCTCTTCGCCCCCGGTCTCTCTCTTGCCCCATTCTCTCTTCACCCCCGATCTCTCTTGTTGCCCCCTGTGTCTCGTCACCCCTGGTGTCTCGCCTCCGGACTCTCTCACTCCCAGTCTCTCTTGCCCCCCGTTCTGTCTTGTCGCCCTCGGTCTCTCTCGCCCCCGGTCTCTCTCTCTCACCCCTGGTCTCTCATTGCCACCGGTTTCTCTCTTGCCCTGGTCTCTCTCGTACCACCCCCCACCCCGTTCTCTCTCGTCGTGCCCGGTTTCTCGTTGCCCGAGGTCTCTCTCGTCCCTGGTCTCTCTCGCTTCTGGTCTGTCTCATCAGCTCCTGTCTCGCTCATCCCCCGTCTCTCTTGTCACCTCCATTCTCTCGTCACCCCCTCCGTCTTGCCCCCGGTTGCTCTCACCCCCTATACTCTCATGTTCCTGGTTTCTCTCGTCACCCCCCGGTCTCTCTCGCCCCCGGTCTCACACGTCCCCGGTTTCTCTCGTCGCCCCCAGTCTCTCTCTCATCCCCCTCTGTCTCACCCCCCCCAACTCGGCCCCCTCTCTCTCTCTCACACCCCCTCCCTCTCTTATCCCCCTCTCTCTTGGCCCCTTTTTTCTCGCACCCCCCTTGCCCCCCCCTCTCTCTCTCACCGCCTCTCACTCTCTCACCGCCTCTCTCTCTCTCATCACCCCCTCTCTCTCGACCCCGGTCTCTTTTGCGCCCCCCCGGTCTCTCAAGGCCCTGGTTTCTCTCGTTGCCCCAGTCTCTCTCTTGTCCCCGGTCTCTTTCATCGCCCCCAGACTCTCGTCGCCCCCCCTCTCTCTCTCACCCCTCTGTCTCTCTCGCCCCCCTCTCTCTCGCCCCCCTCTCTCTCGCCCCCCCCTCTCGAACCCCTGTCTCTCTTGCCTCCTCTCTCTCACCCCCCCTCTCTCGGCCTCCCCTCTCCCGCCCCCCTCTCTCTCGCAGCCCCCGTTTCTCCCACCCCTTTTGTCCGTCCCCTCTCTCTCTCGCCTGCCTCTTCTCTCTCTCTTGCCCCTCTCTCACCCCCCTGTCTCTCTTCCCCCCACCCTGTCTCTCCCTGCTCTTTCACACTCTCTCGAATCACTGTCGCCTCATCTCCCTTTCTCTCCTCCCTCTCTCTCTCCTTCTCGCCCCTGTCTCTCTCTCTTTCTCTTGCTGCCATCTCCCTCTATCTCATGACCCCTCTGTTTGCCTCTCTCTCTCTCTCTCTCTCTCTCAGGGAGGGAGAGAGGGAAGAGTGGAGGCAGATGGAGAAACCGGGATTGGGGGTGTGTGTGATAGAGACGGGGGAATGAGTGAGAGTGAAAAGGAGAGGTGTTGAGAAGGAAAGAGTATGCAGAGATAGAGAGGGAGAGCAATGAGGAGAAAGGTTAGGGGAGAGGAAATGGGGAGTCCAGGTTGGAGTGGGGGGGGGGACAGAGGGAGTTAAACCCAGCTCCTGAGCTCAGGGCGCGGTGCCCTCCCCTTCCCTGAGAACCAGGACTTGGGGCTGAGTCTGTCTCTCTCCAGCTCAGCTTCTCCAACACAAAGACACACAACAACATCGGTCACCCTGCTGCTCGGCACGCTTTAATCAACATTTTTATTGGTTACAAATGGAAGTGATGGATACAGTCAGTGGGATGGTGCTTTTTCTCACTGGCCCCTGAGTTGTGAGAAGCATTGAAATGTTTCCCTGTAACCCCCCTGGGGGATAAGGATGGTCAAACCAGCGCTACCCTCAGTCTGTTACCATAGCGACAGGCTGCTCCATCGCTGAAACACTGAACTGAAATGTGAAAATCCCGGATGGTGTGATTAATGAGGGAATTTGATGGATGGATGGATTTGGGTGAAGGGATATATCAGCACATTCTTCAGCTGCTGCCTGAACTTAGTCTGGGTCACGGCATAAATCGCGGTGTTTGTGCAGCAACTGAGGAGCTGCAGCATGAAGCCCAATTCCTGCACAAAGGGATGGAGATACACAGACCCATACCCAATCCAATACATCCGTCTCCATATAGAATACAGCATGAACGTTGACCATAACAGGATGAAATTGGCCGAGATCACAAACAGTAAAATAATGGATTTTTTTCGGTTTCTCATTTCAGTGTCAGACTGAGCGTCCCCATTGGTGTGAGCGCGGAGTCTCCTGCGGGCTCTGCTGGTCACTAAAATGTGTCTGACGGTGAGAACATTGAGCAGCAGAATCAGGAGAAATGGGACACACGGGGTTAGAATGTGGTGGAGGAACTCGATTGTGCCCCAGACACTGGAGTAACGAACAGCGTCTGTTACATCACAAAACCAGGGGAAGTTCTCCAACCGATACCGAGCCGTGAACATAAAATACCAGGTAATGTTCTTTAAACAGCTCAGCACAGTCACTGCTCCCAGAACCACAGCCGCCATTTTCTCACTGCAATATTTACTTTTCAGCTTCTGGCAACAAATGGCCACAAACCGATCAAAGGTGAAAGTGACGGTGAACCAGACAGAGCAGTCAGTGGCTGCATAAAGCAGGACGGCGTGGATATTACACACGGGGACGGAGTCCCTCAGGAAATAAAACTGTTCCTTATAAACAATGGGAATGTGTCTCAGGATCAGGTCGAGGATAATGACCAGGAGATCCGCCGCTGACATGGCCCCCAGGTAACGTCTGACACATGGAGACAATCCACAATCTTTATAAAGCAGGACGTAGATGGTCACTACGTTAACTGTGAGGAAGGAAAACAAACCCATTATCCATCAGCCTGGAGGCAAAGGGACCCGTTTGATCGGGGACCCAGTGAGATTTTCAAATGTGTCCCTGTATTCAGGGATTTATTAAAATAATTGGAGCTGGAATAACAAATGGGAAGGTCGGAATTACTGACAAAAATGTGACATAAACCACAAGAAACCCTCCCCCCACCCCCCAAACACACAGAGACACATCCATAAGGACAGATGGTTTCTCGAACATTCCCACACACTCGATCACTCGAGAGCAGACACAGGTCACTCCTTCCCAGTTCCTAATACGGAGGGTGGAAACGTTGCTGTCCTGAAGGATTCTCTCCCAGTTTCCTGAAGACAAACGGAGTTTGGGAATTCCTGTATTTTGGTCTAAATTGTGGTCGATCCTGTGTCGGAAGAAATGTAAACGCAGGGAAAACGTATTCCCCCCTTTAACTGCCTGAGGGGCCTTCAGAACAGTATCTCCTTCTCCCTGGAACGGGATCTCTTCCCTCGGGATCTTATTATTTGTTTGTGAACGGCCGGACGTCAGTGAATTGAATTGTCAGTTTTAGAATGTCGGGCTCAGAACGTTCCGGGGAATGTCAGTTATAGAATGTCGGGGACAGAACGTTCCGGGGAATGTCAGTTACAGAATGTCAGGGACAGAACTTTCCGGGGAATGTCAGTTATAGAATGTCAGGGACAGAACGTTCTGGGGAATGTCAGTTATAGAATGTTGGGGACAGAACGTTCCGGGAATGTCAGTTATAGAATGTCAGGGACAGAACGTTCTGGGGAATGTCAGTTATAGAATGCTGGGGACAGAACGTTCCGGGAATGTCAGTTATAGAATGTCAGGGACAGAACGTTCCGGGGAATGTCATTTATAGAATGTTGGGGACAGAACTTTCCGGGGAACCCCTTGACCAGTCCATGACCTTTCCCCCCTACCCAC